>NC_133658.1:399163604-399266104 GCF_037893015.1 Macrotis lagotis | reverse complement strand
ATTGCAGTCAAAGGTCTAGAACTGGATGAATACAATAGGCTTTCACTAGTCAGGACCCCATGACCACATGACAGGGGTTCCAAAGTTTAGTCGATGGAATATCAGGAAGCTTAGTGATGGAGAAGCAGTATTGCCTGAGTGGATGTCTGGGCTATGAAACATGACCTAGGGGTTGGGGTTGGGTAGTTAGCTTGACTCCCTACTCAGCACATGGTCTTGTTTACTTTGAATAGGTTGTTCCAAAAAATCACACCCAAGGCATGATTTCATCAGGGCCACTGGTTCAGGTGAAGGTGAAATAGAGCAGATGATTAAAAGATAGCTAGGATAGACAGTCAAATGGGATGTTAAATATGATATGACATTTAGGGCTCACTTGATATAGTAGGCCTATCAATTAGCATATCAGCTAACAAGAAGTTTTTAGCATGAAAGGGGACCTGATACATCTTGCTTGGTTTCCCCATTCTTGCTTTGCTCTGATACCCTTCATCAATTGGTTGGTCCTCATGCCATGAAGTAATATCCCTCTTCTTTGTAACTTGCTGCTATTAGACACCCTTGCTTCTACAAACGACTTGTGTCTCCCTTAATTTAAAATGGAAATGAGAGGTTTATTTTTCCAAGGCATTAACTGCTTTTAAATTAAAAAGTGAAAATTATAATGAGCATATTGAAATATGGAGAGGGGATACTTTACCCTGAGATTTCTCTCTAATCTTCATTTAGACTGTTCAATACAAGCTTACAACCTGTTCTAATCACTTATTTATTTTTATGGGTCACCATGGCCAAAGAATTCATCAGCTACTTAGCAGTCTCCTGGTATCTCTTTATACTTGACTAGACTGATCTTCAAGCAGAAGACCCTGTTGGTTTCTTACATGTTAGCTTAGCTAAATCTCTTAAACTTTGTATTGATTTTGTGAGCCCAGAATGATTCCACAATGAGATGTAGTAATGGGATTTCGTGGAAATCATTGTATCTGAACTGAAAAGGATGTTAAAAATCATCTAACTTGGTCATAATTGGTATCTATACATAATTAGAAAGTCTAAAATGAAGGACTAGATCAAAAAGCTTTAGTGAGGATAAATGTAAAGTTTTATGGTTTGAATCAGTTGTACAAATACATTGTGATGTTATGTTACAGACACAAGAAAAGAGATTTCACAATCTCATGCCTGTCAATGATCAGAAGTAATCAGAGAAGCAGTGGGGCAGAAGATGCTGGTAGTCTTCCAGTATCAGAATTAAAAACAGCATCAAATCTAGAGTCAGAAAACTTGGGAGCAAACCCTCCACCTGATGCTTACCCCTCAGGTGGACCTTGGGTAATTCTCCTAATCCCTTTTCCCATTTGTAAAATGGGGGGGGGGGGGTAGACTAGATGTCCTCTGAAATCCCTCCTAGCTCTAAATCTAAGATCACATAAGTCATGAGTTTTCTTTCATATTTATGTCCTGGTAACACTGTTTTCCTAATAAAAGCTTATTGAATGAATTGAATTGTATTATGTATGCTACAGATTTCCTGCATGTGTTTCCCATTCTACATTTATCCCATTGTATTTCCCTCTGTAGGTGCTCTCTTTGTGTAACTGCTGTTTCCCTCCTCCACTGATCTACTTTTCTGAGAAAAAGTCATCCAGAAACTATTGTACATGAAATGCATGATGGCAGAGTGGTTTTATCTTGTTTAAATTAAATATGTAAATTTAAAAGAAAATTCATAAAAATATTTTCAATAATTAGTAAAAGAACTGAATTTAAATTATTGTTTTCAAATGATGTTGTTTGAAAGTTTATAGCATTCATCTTTTGAAATTGTTGAAGTCTAAAACTTTACTAAAACTTTCATGATGTTCTGTTTATATAGAAAAGTGTGCTCCAGGTTTTTTCTAACTATGGTGGTGTCATTGTTGCTGTTAAGTTGTTACAGTCATATTCCAATCAGGGTGGCACCATTTGGGGTTTTCTTAGCAAAGAGATTGAAGTAGTTTGCCATTTCCTTCTCCAGCTCATTTGACAGATGAGGAAACTGAGGTTAACAGGGTCAAGTGACTTGCCCAGGGTCACCATAGGCAGTAGTTAAGTATCTGAAGTCACATTTGAACTCAGGTCTTCCTGACTTCAGGTCCAGCTTTCTAACTGTGCCACCTAGCTATTTCATTAAGTATCTTTGCTTTGAACTAATCATGTCCATCATCTAATTAGAAAAGGAAACCATGAATAGCATCTCATGTGCTATGGCTTTGAGTAGATATGGACCCACAGATTACATTGAATCTAAATTACTTTTTATCTGTTTATCTGGGTCACCCAATGTGAGAATTTGGAAGTGCCCAAAGGTGATTGATTGGTTCTTGTCTCTCATTATCGAAGAGAAAAATGACATTACTATGGTAGAGACAAGTCATAATGTGTTTGATTGTGACTGATCAGACCAATATGGCTTGGAATATAACAGGACCTTCACAAATAGTCCATGTGAACACCTGGGTGAATACTCTAAACTTGTGTATCTCACGTTTCCTTTGAATTTCAATTCTGCCTTGCTCATGGCACAATATTGCTCAGTGTGACATGCCCTCATCAGAGAGTTCTGTGCTAGGGTCTCTCATGCTGTCAATTCCAAAATCCTTAAGAGAGACCTTGAGAGTGTTGTTTCTTCTGACCCACCCTGTGATTGTTTGCCAATATGAGTAAATTTGTCTTTTTGGCAAGTATGCATTTGGCATTCAAACAATGTGATCAGCCCATTAGAGTCAAGCTCCCTATAGTAACAGTTGAATGCTTAGCAGTTTAGCTTGAGAAAGGACCTCAGTGTTTAATCTTTTATCTTACCAGGTGATCTTCAGAATCTTCTTAAAACAATTTAAATGGAAGTGATTCAGTTTCTTGACATGGTGCTGGTAGACTGTCTATGTTTCACAGGCATACAGCAATGAGGTCAGCACAGTAGCTCTGTAGACCTTCAGTTTAGTAGTCAGTCTAATGCTTCTTTTCTCTCCTTCACTTTCTTTTGGAGCCTCCCAGATATTGAACCAGTTCTGGGAATGTGTGGGTCAACCTCATTATAAATTTGTATCTCCCTGGAAAGCACACTGCCCAGGTAAGTGAACTTATCCACAGTATCCAAATTTCTCTATTTGCTCTAATCAATGGTTTTACATATGATGTGGTGCTAGATGATTGAAGCACCTGGGTTTTCTTGGTGTTAATTGTTGGGCCAAAATTAGCCCAGGCAGCAGAGAATCAATCCATATTTTGTTACATCTCAGTTTTGAATGCACAACCATCCGCAAACAGAAAACCATGCACCAGCACTTCTTCCACTTTGGTCTTGGCTTGTAGTCTTTTCAAGGTGGAAAATTTACTGGCAGTGCAATAGCTGATCTTGATGCCATGTTCATCCCTATTGATGTACAATACTGATGAACTTCTCCAGGCAACTAAATTTTGACATGATTTTGGTTTGGAGGTGCCCAAAGGTGATTGATTGGTTCTGAAGAATGATGATATCAAAGACTTTGGTCAGATCTACAAATGTTGGATCAACCAGTGTGAGAGTTTGGTGTGCCTGAAGGCTGAAGCAAAGAATAGTTCTACAACTTTTATCATCAGTGCCCATGGGACCTGTGCAACAACGTTGAGAGAAGATCGAAGGCCAAATGGGATGGGACATAATCCCACCAGAAGTCATCACCAACCCTGCACTGTTGGGTTGCCAGAAGTCATGGAAAGCTAGTGAAGATGCAAATGGGCAAACTAAAGGCTATGGTTAGAATGGGAAGAAAATCTACTCTAGTTGAAACCCTTTACAACTGTCACATAAGACCAAATTATGCACTGCACTAGTCTTCTAAACAGTCACCCTTTTTATAGGCTCTCCCTATTCCAATCTATGGTTCCTATCCCTGCCAAAATAATCTTCCAATGGTGCAGATCTGATCATGCAAATATATCAATATTTGGTCAAAAAATATAGAGGCTCCTTATTGCTTGTAAGATCAAATACAAGCTATTCATTTTGGGGGGGCATGAAATTCCTTAATAATCTGGCTCCAATATACCTTTCCAGCCTTATTTCAAGTTATTCCCTTTCACTCATTTTACATTCTAGTCAAACTGGCTGAGAGTTTCTTCATGAACCTGGCATTCTATTTTCTGGTTTCACGTCTCTGCAAGAGCTTTGCCCTTTATATTGGGAATGCTCTCCTTTTTCACCTCCACTTAGAATCCTTGGCTTCTTTTAAGACTCATCTCATGTATCAAGTACCTCCTATCAAGTAACACCTTTCCCAAACCCTTTAGGGTTAGGATTCTTTACTTCTTCCTTTTTTTTTTTTTAGATTTTTGCAAGGCAATGGGGTAAAGTGGTTTGCCCAAGGAAACACATCTAGGTAATTATTAAGTGTCTGAGGCTGGATTTAAACTCAGGTACTCCTGACTCCAAGGTTGGTGCTCTATCCACTGTGCTACCTAGCTGCCCTGGATTCTTTACTTCTTTAAATTATTTTGTATTCATTTCATAAGTCCATAAATTTAGATAGGCATTTTAGAGCTCATCCAGTCCAAACTTCTCATTTTACACAAGAGGGAACAGTCCCATAGAAGGAAAAGGATTTGTTCAAGGTCACAAGGTAGTAAACAATAGAAATGGGATTTGAACCCATGTCCTTGATTACAAGTTCAATTTTTTTTCCTCACAGAACCAGTTTGCATATTTTTTGTATGCATGATATAGCCTCCCAATAAAATAGAGTTCCTTCAAAACAAGGACTGTTTCGTTCATTTCCTTTTATACCAATTGCTTTGTACTTATGCATAATAGGTAGTTAATAAATGTTATTTGAATTCCAGATCTTGTAGTTACTTCAATATATGAACTTGGTAAAAACTACAACCTCTCTAGACTTCAGTGAAGTTGACTAGAGGATCTCCAGAGATCTTTCCAACTCTGAATCCTATGATATGCCATGATCCTTGATGTGAAAAGTTATCTAGACAGCAATCCCAAAATGATTCAACAGTGCTATAGTAATAAGTGATATTTATATAATGCTGTAAGATTTGCAAAACATAAAGTCTAATATTAGGTAATTCTGGCAGAGGAAGGTCAATCTATCTCATTTGAGTCACACAACAGTTCTGTGAGGTGGAATTATAGTTATTTTCATCACCATGTCACAAAAGAGGATTCAGAAAGAGGCTTGGAAAGCTGCTATTATTTGCCCATGATCACAAACCTAATAAGTGACCAAAATAAGTTCTGAACTGAGGTCTTTCTAGATCCAAAGCCAACTCTCTATTCCAAGTAGTAATCAAAAAAAGCTGAGACTTTCGATAATAACAACTCTGGGATCCTGACAACACAGAATTCTAGCTATGAAGATGATCTTGTTAATTTCCTTTTTAAAATTATAACTTTATTTTTTAAAGTAATACTGCACCAGAGTGAGTTTAAAACAACAGTAACAAATGAGATCTTTCAATATTTAGCTAAGTGGTCCAACACATATGCCTACATTAGTCATGCTCTCCATTCTTCCCCCTCCACCTATCCTTAGCCCTTTCCCTTCTCTTTTCCTTCTTCTCTCTCTCTCTCACTCTCTCACACACACACACACACACACACACACACACACACACACACACACACCATGTAAGTTCATCATTTTCTCTGATATGACATGAGGGCCTTGTTTCATTTTCATTCTTTTGCACTTGTGGTTGATCATTCTGTTGATAAAAAATTCTAAGTTTATTCAAAGTTGTTTTTCCTTAGGTTATCATTTTTAAAAACTAGTCTTCTAGTTCCACTCTCTTTTCTCTTCATTAGCTCATAAAGGTTTTCCAAATTTCCTTTGAAATTGTACATTTCATCATTTCTTGTGGCACAATAATATTGTATTGCATTCATATACCGCAATTTGATTAGCCATTATCCCTTAGTTTTCAATTTTTAGCTACAATTGAAAGAGTTGCTCTAAATATCCTTTGACATATAGATTTTTTTCCACTTTGATTTCTTTGAGGTATAGACCTAGTAGAGTTATAGATAGTTGAAAGGGCATGAAGAATTTGGTAACTTTCTGGACATAGTTCAAAATAGTTTTCTATAAACACTAGGCATTTCACAACTCTACCAGTAGCATATCAGTATACCTGTTTTTCCAGTAGCACCTCACCCCAACATTTTTCATTTTCCCCTTTTGTTACTTTTTCCAGTCTAATAGGTATAAAGGAGAACCTCACCGTTATTTTAATTTGTATTTTCTAATTATTGGTAATTTACTATATTTTTCAAAAGATTATCACTAATTTAGCTTTCTTTCTTTGGGAAATGGCTCTTAATCTTAAAAATTTGAATCAGCTCCTTATATATCTTAGAAATTAGAACTTTTAGGGGCGGCTAGGTGGCACAGTGGATAGAGCACCAATCCTGGAGTCAAAGAGTACCTGAGTTCAAATCCAGCCTCAGACATTTAATAATTACCTAGCTGTGTGGTCTTGAGCAAGCCACTTAACCCCATTTGCCTTGCAAAACCCCCCCCCCAAAACCCTAAAAAAAAGAAATTAGAACTTTTAGAGAGAGATTTATTACAACTCTTCCCATTATCTTCTAATTTTTATTTCATGAGATTTCTATGTGCGCAAAACTTTTTAAATTTTGTACAAAGTGGTCCATTTAATCTTGTGTGATTCTATCATTTATTCAGTCATAAACTTTCTATCCACAGATTAGAAAGTAAGATCTTCCTTTCTCTTCTAATTTGTTTATGTTGTTACCTTTTATATTTAGATCATGTATCCATTTGGAGCTTTTCTTGATACATGGAATGAGAATTAGCATCTTCTGCCAATTTTTGCCCGATTTTCTCAGGAATTTTATCAAGTAGTGAGCTTTCCCCAAAGGAACAAGATTCTTCAGACATTATTATTATCAAGATTAATGTCAACAACAATAATAGAAGCTAATAGATATGTAAATATGTGTGTATATAGATATAACTTTTTAAAATCAGGTACTGTGATCCATTCCATATAAATGCAAATCAAGCACTATGCAACTGTATTATTTTTCTATGTTATGTACCTTATTTGTTCTACTGACTGACCTTTCCTTTGTTAACTTCTACAGGGGCGGCTAGGTGGCACATGGGGTGGCTAGGTGGCACAGTGGATAAAGCACTGGCTCTGGAGTCAGGAGTACCTGGGTTCAAATCCGGTCTCAGACACTTGATAATTACCTAGCTGTGTGGCCTTGGACAAGCCACTTAACCCCATTGCCTTGCAAAAACTAAAAAAAAAATGTTTTTAACTTCTACCAAATTATTTTAATGATTACTGCCTTTTAGACAGTTTGAGATCTGGTGCAAACAGATTCCCTTCTTTTCAACTTATTTTTATTCTACTTCCTTAATATTTTTTCTTTGACAATATTCAGTTTTGCCAATTATGACCCAAGTCCCAAACAATATAGTTCTCCTTATTTACAGATCAGGCAAACCACAAATCCTGTAGTAAAAACCTTTAAGACAGAAAAAATAACATCATTTAAAAACCTAAATAAAAGGAGTAACAGGAAGGAATATTCTTATTCTATGACCTCAGATGCAAATGGTGCCACCTCAAAGAGACTCCAGGGAGAATATAATCTAATATTTATTTAATCCTCTAGGCAAAGCAAGAGAAACAATTGCTTGCCTTTTGGCTTCAACCATATTCTACGCAGCAGGCTTCTATCCATTTCTGCTCATTCCCCATTATTGCTTCTAAAAGTTTCACTTTTTTTAACTTATATAATTTATTCAAGCTATTCACCCTTTTCTTTTCTTTCTTTTTTCCAAACATGCACCTCTTGATGCCAGTCCCAGATACAAGGGCTAGCATCACAGAGTTTCAACTTTTAACTACTAAAATGTTCCTCAGTATAGCAACTTCCTTGACTTGAACCCCCCCCCCCCAAATCTGAACTGCTGGAGAGCTCCATTAAGGGTTTTGATAAGTTTCTATATGTAGCAGTATCAATAAAAGCATGGTATTCTGATTAAGGGAAGAAAAAGTTCCACTGCACTTTCCTCTAATTAGACTATACCCTGGAATATTTTGTCCAATTCTGGGCAATACATTTGAGGGGGAATAACAAGTCTGAATATATATCCTGAGGAGAAGAGACAGGATAGTGAAGAGATTTGAAATCTTGGTATATGAGGATATATTGAAGGAATTGGTGATTTTAAAGTGGAGATTATTTTCAATATATCAGGAGTTATCATGGGAAAGAGGTAGGAAACTTGTTTTTATTAGTCTGGGTCTAGCTAACAAAACAAAGGGAAAAATAATAGGGTGACAGACCAGTTCAGCAGAAGAAAAAAATCTTTAGCAATTAGTGTTTTCTCACAACTCCAATGTACTACTTTGGGAGATAGTGAGTTTACCATTAGTGATAGTCCCATTTCTGCATCACTGCTTTCAGAGATGTTAGAGGGGAATTCCCTGTTTAAGGACAGTTTCTCTAGATGCCTTTAGGATTCTCTTCCAATCCTAATTATGAGTTTCTAGCTAGACTTTTTAGAGTGAGGAGCTAATCCAGGTTATAGCCTCCTCCATTCCTTTCTCTTCCAATATGGGGAGCAGAGAAGAGAAAGAAATAGAGAAAATGAGACAAAGACACAGAGACAGGGAAAGACAGAGACAGAGAGAATAAAAGAAAGAATCATTGTGGATTCAAGGAGCCAATGAATAAATTTTTGCACCAAAAACTAAGGGTGTTCATTCTTGCCTTTTATTCTCAGATGGTGGTGGGGTGGGGTTATAATAGAAGATTTTTTTTCAAATTCAAGACCCTCTGGACAGTTAGTGTTTCTCATTGTTGGAACCAAACAGTGAATACTCTCAGATCCCCAGGGCAGAGGGAGATCTTGAAAAAAGATGATCTTCATCTGTCCAGTGGGAGCCTATCAATTTAAGTGAAATGTTTTCCCCTAGGAATTTCTGTTACATTCATTCATTTTTAGTGAGATAATGACATGGATATAGTGGAACAATATTACAAAATGAAAGCATGATGAAAGGTTGATATTATCAGGAACCATTGTTTTAAGACTTCTTGTTGGAGTTTTGTCAAATTAACATTTTTTCTTTGAGACTTTGCATTGTTGTCTTTGTCTGAGTTTGTGTCTTGGTCTTCTCCATGCCATTGTAGCAGCTTTTTATGATCAAGTTCTTTTATTGTTATTTACACATTATTCTAAACTGGACTCTTTTTAAAAAATTTTACTTATTTAAGGTAATGGGGTTAAGTGACTTGCCCAAGGTCATATAGCAAGGCAATTATATTTTTTCCATTTTAAAGATTTTATTTATTTTGAGTTTTACAATTTTCCCCTTATTCATACTTCCCTCCCTCCACAGAAGACAATTTGCCAGTCTTTACATTGTTTTCATGGTATACATTGATCCAAATTGAATGTGATAAAGAGAGAAATCTTTAAGGAAGAAACATAAAGTATAAGAGATAGCAAGATCAGACAATAAGATATCAGGTTTTTTCCCCTAAATTAAGGGTAATAGTCCTTAGTCTTTGTTTAAACTCCATAATTCTTTCTCTGGATACAGATGGTATTCTCCATCGCAGATAGCCCCAAATTGTTCCTGATTCTTGCACTGATGGAATGAGCAAGTCCATCAAGGTTGATCATCACCCCTAAGTTGCTGTTAGGGTGTACAGTGTTTTTCTGGTTCTTCTCATCTTGCTCAGCATCAATTCATGCAAATCCTTCCAGGCTTCCCTGAATTCCCATCCCTCCTGGTTTCTAAAAGAATAATAGTGTTTCATGACATACATATACCACAGTTTGTTAAGACATTCCCCAATTGAAGGACATTTACTTGATTTCCAATTCTTTGCCAGACAAACAGGGCTGCTATGAATATTTTTATACACATGTTGTTTTTACCTTTTTTCATCATATCTTCAGGGTATAGACCCAGTAGTAGTATTGCTGGATCAAAGGATATGCACATTTTTGTTGCCCTTTGGGTGTAGTTCCAAATTGCTCTCCAGAAAGGTTGGATAAGGTCACAGCTCCACCATGAATGTATTAGTGTCCTAGATTTCCCACATCCCTTCCAACATTGATCATTGTCCTTTCTGGTCATATTGGCCAGTATGAGAGGTGTGAGGTGATATCTCAGAGATGCTTAATTTGCATTTCTCTAATAAGTAATGATTTAGAGCAATTTTTCATATGATTATAGATTGCTTTGATTTCCTCATCTGTAAATTGTCTTTGCATATCTTTTGACCATTTGTCAATTGGGGAATGGCTTGGTTTTTTTTTTAAATTTGACTCAGTTTTCTGTATATTTTAGAAATGAGTCCTTTGTCAGAAATACTAATTGTAAAAATTGTTTCCCAGTTTCCTACATTTCTTTTGATCTTGGTTACAGTGGTTTTGCCTGTGTAAACAGTTAGGCAGTCGTTAAGTGTCTTAAGTCACAGTTGAATTCAGGTCCTCCTGACTCCAGGGCCAGTGCTCTATCCATTGTGCCACCTAGCTGCCCTGTTTATACATTTGGAACTTTATATTAAAACTTGGTCTCTGTTCAACTAGGGGTGAGCTGTCAATCAACAAGTGTCATTTTTTTTTAGAGCCTCAAGTATGTGGATCACATAATAGCTCAGTAAGGAAGTGAATAATGATCCTAAGATTCTAAGATATGATCCTAAAAGACAAGAAATATCCTTCACATTGCAAGGTCCAAAGTCAGGTGAGATATTTTTCAAGCTTCAAGAAACCTAAGGAGTCAGAAGGAGAGCTCTATAACACCAGAGTGGAAGCTTGTCCAGAATACAACACATACCATGCTAAAGCAGGCCTTGGAGACTACAAATGCTACAACAGCAGCAGCTTTTGGATCTCTCAGCCCAGAGACTATAATGGGATCAGACTGGTTAGACACAGATGTAAAGGATCTTTTTCTGGCACTGACTAGCAACTCTATTATTAGTTCTGGGTCACTGTTCCAAGGTGGAGAGGGCATTTGTGGTTTGTCATAAAGAATCAGGGACCCTAGTCTCAGTTCCAAGGCAAAGATGAATGCAATAGGAAAGTAGGGAATCTGCTTATAGCTCCAGAATCAATAGTGCTTGTGACTGTAAGAGAGAAGGCAGGGACCTTTCCTGGGTAAAGATCAGATGGCAGACCCAGAGACAGTTATCACACAACTCCTAGGATAATACTGTCTTGGAAGCTCAAAAAGTTGCAGTTCTGTAGAAGTAGCTCTGAAAACAGCAATATGAAAAAAAAAATCTAAAGCTTGGGGCTGAGATTCCCTACTCACAGTTGAGCAGAGTCCAATTTTAACATAAAACTAAGGAAGTCAAAGTCAAGAAATAAATTGGAAAAATGAGAAAACAACAAAAAAAGAACTTGACCTTAAGAATCTCATATCATAGACACAAGTATGAAGAAGACAACAATGTGAAAACTATACAAGTAATGCCTCAAAAAAAAATGCCTTTTCTTATCACAGAAAGTAAGAGTAAGTAAAGGTCACATTTGCTGATACTATAGAAAAACCACCTCTGAACTTTATAAACAAGAATTTGTCTTTACATAGGATTAGACTGACTGAGACTTGTTTACTCCATCTTGGTCTTGTTGATTACTTTGTAATTATATATGAAAAGTCCACAAGGCAGTTAACATATAACCTATATTCCTGTAATAACTGTATGTCATATCTTGTAAACTACCCTTCCCCTGCTTTTAGTTTGTCATGTATTTATGCCATTACCCATTTATCATCCATGCAGAAGTGTCAAGCATATATTCACCACAGTACACCTCTCTAGAGTATGATATGAACAAGATTAAAATGTAATTGGGAAATAATTAGCAAAATTAGTAAAAAAAAGTATAATAGAACATTTGAAAAACAAAATGATAAAACAAAGTCAAAAGAATGAAAAAAATAGAAAAAAATGTGAAATGTCATCAGAAAATGTGTTGACTTGGTAAATAGATTGAGGTGAGATAATATAAAAAATATTGAACTAGCTAAAAATAATGATAAAAAAATCTAGATACCATATTTCAAGAAATTATACTGAAAAACTACCCTGATATCTCAGATCTAGAGGCTAATATTGAAATGGAAAGATCCCAAAATGAAAATATTTTAGCCAATTTCCAGAACTCTCTTGTCAAGGAGAAAATAATAAAGGCAGTCAGAAAGAATCAATTCAAATATTGTAGAGCCAAGATCACACAAGATTTAGTAGGTTCCACTAAATTGAGCAGAAGGCTTGAAATATGTTTTAGAAGGTACAAAATATTTAATGAAAAATAGTCCTTTTAAGCATTCCTGATGAAAAGACCAGAGTTTTACTGGAAAATTTGACATCCAGCCACAAGATACAAGACAAACATAAAAAGGTAAGCATGAAAAAGTAATCATAAGGGACTTAATAAAGTCAGAATTGGCAATCAAAAGGATGTTTATCAATTGGTGAATATTTGAACAAGTTGTGGCATATAATTGTGATAAAGTACTATTGTGCTAGAAGAAATGATGAGGGGAGTGGTTTTGGGAAAAGACCTATTTACACTTTCATATGGGAAGATGATACATAAAACTCCTAAAAAGTTCATCAATCTTAGAGCTGTTAGGAGTTTATCTAGACAGAAGGTAAGGATGTGAGATAGTTATGATGGGATGATGTAAAAAATATGAAGGATGAGAAGAAAGGGTAAGAAAGAGGAAGAGAGAGGTAGAATGAGGAAAATTTTCTCATGTAAAAGAGGTTCAGGAGCGGCTAGGTGGCACAGTGGATAGGGCACCAGCCCTGGAGTCAGGAGTACCTGAGTTCAAATCTGGCCTCAGACACTTAATAATTACCTAGCTGTGTGGCCTCGGGCAAGCCACTAAACCCCATTGCCTTCAAAAAAAAAACCTTAAAAAAAAGAGAACTTAAAAGAGGTTCACAAGGAAAAACTTTTAAAGTATAAGGGAAATGGAGGTGAATAGGCAATGCTTGAATTGCATCCTTGTAATTGGCTCATGCGCACACGCGTGCACACACACACACACACACACACACACAGACACAGACATATAGACAAACTCAGTTGAGTATAGATATCTCTTTAACCCAATAGAGAAATAGGAGAATGATAAAAGAGAAATTGATCAGAATCAAAACGGACTTTTGAGGAAGGATGGAATAAAAAGCAAGAGTGTAGAATAAACAGAAGAAAATGAGATGAAAGAAAATATAGTTATCATAACTGTGGATGTGAATAGAATGAGCTTACCCATAAAATATAAGCAGCTTGAAGGATGAATTAGAAACCAGAATTCAGTAATATATTGTTTAGAGACACAGAAGAGTTAAAATAAAGGGCTATAGCAGAATGTATTTGCTTCACATGGAGCAAAAACATGCATAAATAGTAATTATGATCTCAGACAAAACAAAGGCAAAATCTGACTTAATTGAAAGAGATAATCAGAGAAACTACATTTTGCTAGTAAGTGCCATTAACAATGAATAAATACTAAAAAAAATTACAAGTTTCTCTAATAAAGGTCACATTTCCCAAATATAAAGAGAATTGAATCAGATTTTTTAAAACTGAAAACCATTCTTGCCCTGGGCAAGCCACTTAACCCTATTGTCTTGCAAAAACCTAAAAAAAAAGGTTATATATAGGCAATTTTGAGAAGAATTAATCAAAGCTATCTAAAGTCATTTGGAAAATGCTCTAAATCACTATTGATTAAAGACAACTTAAAACATCAGAAATGACAAAAGCTGGAAAGGATGAGGGAAAATAGCTACATTAATAATCTGTTAGTGGAATAGTTAACTAGTCCAACTATTCTGGAGAACAGTTTGGAACCTAGCCCTAAAGGGTTATAAAACTGACCATATCCTTTGAAATAATACCCCTATTAGTTCTGTACCCCAGGAGATCAAAGAAAAAAGAAAGAACTATATGAACAAAAATATTATAGCAACTCTTTTTTTTTTTTGGTGGCAAAGAATTAGAAATCAAGTGGATGCTCATTAACTGGGGAATGGTTGAACAAGATGTGACTTGTGGTTGTGATGGAGTACTATTTGTGCTATAAGAAATGATGAGGGGACTGACTTTAAGGAAAAAATCAAGACCTAAATGAACTGAGATAAAGTGAAGCTTTGTGCATTGTTAACAGTAGTGTTGTGATGAAGACCATCTGTGAAAGATTTGGCTACTCTAATCAATACAATGATTCAAGGACTCTTGATGAAAAACTACTATCTACCTCCAGAAATAGAAATGAGGAACTTGAGTGCAAATTGTAGCATAATTTTCTTGTTTTCTTTTTCTTTTACAGTAAGGTTAATATGGAAATATATCTTTGCATGATTTCACATGTATTATTGAAATCATAAAGCTTGCCTTCTCATTGGGTAGGAGAGAATTGGGAAGGAGGAAGAGAATTTGGAACTCAAAATATAAAAAAAGGAAAGAATGTCTAAAATGAATAAATATTGATTTTTTAAAAATGTGGTTAAAGATATTCCTGGGGCTTAGTGACTACTATCTCAAACTGATAAGAATTATGTCATTAACATAAAGGACCTTAAGTATTTGACCTTTAGGGCACATGGAAGAGAAGAACGGAAAGCAGAAAGGAAAACAAGGAGCAATTTGACCTGACCCGTCTGATATTGTTGAAGATTGTTGAAATGAGAAATGTCAGTAAGCCCTTAAGGATCTAGTTAGTCTCCTCATACAACAGTGTCAATCTTTACAGGTCAAAGTACCATCTTTATGTAACTCATAAACACCAGGGTTTAGGAAACAGTTTCATACTGGAAGCACAAAGACTACTAAAAATCCCTTTCATTTTCAGGTAAAGGATTCACCGATAGTGAGAAAGTCTATCCTATTAAGTTATATGGATATCCTAATTGGAGTTCTTGACTATCTTTGTCTATGGTTCTTTGGACTATCAATAGAGGTAAAAAGAAAAAGTACAAACCATCCACCAGTTGTGATGAAAAGGCTAGACTTATGGTCCAAGGAGCTACTAAATTCTTTCCCAATTAAAAAAAATGTTTCAGTTCCTACAAAGCGAAGGTTTGTTTGTCTAATATATATATATATATATATATATATATATATATATATATATTATATATATATATATATATATATACCTACTACTTACATACTATTGCTAATTTATATATATATATATATATAATTTATCAATCAATAAATATTAAGTTCTGTTCACTTCACTCTATGTATTTTTTCTTTTTGATTGCTGTTAAGAAATCAAAGATGGCCTACATAACTGGTTGGTTGTCCTTTGTTCCCAATGAGGATCAAAATGACCTCACTATGTTGGAGTCAAGGTACAGTATGTCTGATTATGGCTGATCAGACTAATACAAGGTCTGAATGCTCTACCACAGGTTAGGCATAAATAGTCAATGTGAACATTTGGAGTAGAGATGTCTCTAAACTTATGCAGCCCATATTTCTTTTGAGCTATGCAAACTATTTCACTCATAGAGCACAATGCCTTCTTTAATTTAGGTTCAATATGCTGGGTGATCTTTTGTCAATGTCTTCCATGTCATGCTATAAAATCCAAAGTTCTTCAGAGAGACCTTGAGAGTGTCCTTTTATTGCTTCTTCTGATCAACATGTGAACACCTTCCTTGTTTGAGTTCTCTGTAAAATAGTCTTTTGGATAAATATATGCTTGACATTCAAATAAAATGACCTTTCCATGTGAATTGCATTCTCTGCTATAGTTGACTGTTTAGCTTAAGAACCTCAGTATCTGGAACCTTTTCTTGTTGGGTGACCTTCAGAACCTTTTTAAGATAATTCAAAAGTAATTAATCCAATTTCCTGGCTTGGAGCTGATACACTCTCTAGTTGTCATAGGTAAATAGCATTGAAGTCAGCACCCTGAGTGAAACAAGGCTGGCAAATGAAGGTCAGCTTAGTGAAGTTGGAATTGGATACACATTTTTCTGGAATGGCTCCATCAAGAGGAGCACTGTAAAATCAAAACTAATCTTGTCAACCAGCTTGTATATATGACAAAAACAATGAATGACAGGTTCATGACAATGTTATTACCACTCTCAGCAAAGTGCCATCACCATCATTAGCAAATACTTCCACTATGATGACCCCTGATGAGGTCAAAGAAAAATTTTATGAAGACCTGAAGGTCCATGTGCCAAAGGAGGACAAGCTTAAAATTCTGGGTGATATTAATGCTAGAGTACACACAGATTACCAGACATGGCAGAGAGTCCTTAGGAGAAATGGAGTCAGAAACAGCAACAGCAAATGTCACCTACTATTGAAGACTTGAGCATCTCATCACCAGCTTTGTCTTTTATTTAATGCAGTAAATGCAATAAAATTTCATGGATACCCTCTTATTGCAAACATTGGCATTTAAAGGATTATGTCATTTCAAGGAGAAGAGACAAATAGGATGTGAGAGTGACAAAGGTAATGGTGGCACAGAGTACTGAACTGATAAACTGGTTGAGGGACAAATATTGTAACCCAATCCAGAACTTGCATGGAAATGGCATGAATTGAAGACATATGAAAAGAGACAAAGTTGAAGTATAGACAATAGGAGGTTAATGTCTTTCATGAAATCTTCAGCTTTGGGGCTATCCAGGAGTACCCTCTGGCTCCAAAGACTGAATCCAGAATTCTACCAAGGAGTCATGAGTTTGGAAGAGTCCTTCATTTTGGAAGAATCTCTCAAAATTTTTATGACCAACTTCATATATTTGCTTTTTCTCCATTAGAATAAGAGGGAAAGGACTATCTCACTCTTGTATTTGTATCCTCAGTGCCTGTTAACATGCAGTGAGGATCTGGAGCATATGTTGAATATCTGGATTAATGTTGCTCTGTGTGGAGAACCTGGGTAGGATGCTTTCAGGAAAATTGTGATGATGGAACAGGGAGGAAAGATTGTAGAGTATGTCTAGATAGTCTCCTAAGAAGGCATTCAAAAACTACAGTCTTCATTCTCTTTCTGGTTCATTTGGTGATTCCTTGACTCATAGCATCTGATAAGAGACCATACCAACCTTGAAAGTTTTGAAAGGTTAGGAAAGCAATCCAAGGTAATCTGGGAATTGGATTCCAGTCAGAGTGAACATAAGAACTCCCGTAATGCTGTAACTTAGAAGTTCATCCAGCTTTGATGCTGCATCTGGATATGAATTTGGTAAGACCAAAGTTGTATAAAAACTGAGCCAAATTTTGAACTTGTTTCCCACCCTCTCCCCCTTTAGAGACACCAGTGGTATAGTGGAGAGTATGTATTGGAGATATTGGGGAAAATGTTTGTACAATTTGTTCTTATTTACAATGTTCTTGTACAATGTCTCTTTAAAATAAATTTTTTTACTACATGTTAAGTGGTTAAATGGGTGCTAAATGGTTAATTTTTTTCATTCATTAATTTATTGTCAGTCTCTACACATTTTAACCAAGAAAGATGACACAAAGAGGGAGAAAGTCTTCTGAATAGCACTGCTATGATTGTTTCCAAGGTTTAAGAGACTTTCTCCTTTCCGAATGGCACCTACATTATGGTTTAGCACAGCCAGATAAACCAAGTCCAGGCACAAAACAGCTACTTGAGGGGAAGGAATCCAAATCTTGGCTTTACCACTATCACAACATCCCCCATGTGATGCAAAAAGTTGTTTTTGTCCTTCATTCTAGAGGAAGATCATAATTTCAAGAGGTGATGCTATGACATGCATGTGAATTGTATTTGAGTGAGGGGATAATGTTGAGAATCACCAGCCTCATTTTCTCCACTAGAGCCATCTGGATCCAGTAACAAGATATGAATCAGGATGACTGGAGATGGCCCTGAATGTGAGGCAATTGGAGTTAATTGACTTACCCAAGGTCACACAGCTAGTAACTGTCAAGTGTCAGGCCAGATTTGACTCCAGGACTGGTGGTGTATTCGCTGTAGCACCTACCTTTATTCATATATAAATAATTTATTTACATATATATATATATATACACATATACATATAAATACAAAAAGTAGAACTTACTAGTTACTTATCTCATAGTGCTATGCCAATGGGAGAGGAAGAAATAATAGTAGCTCACATTTTTTGAGAACTTTACAATTTAAAAAACCCAAAGTTTGCCACCCAAGGAATGCAAACTTTATTGTCCTTGTTTTTCTGTGGAGGAAATTGAAGTCTAAAAGAGACTTGGAAAGGGCTGGAACTCAGATCCAGATCTTTTGATAGTCTAGGGTTGGGTTGGTTTTTTTTTGGTTTTGGTGTTTTTGTTTCAATCTAACAAGTAGCAAGATATCCAATAATAATGGATCTCTATCCACTGGGCCTCAGGAAGAACCACCTTCAAGGATGGTCTTAGATATTTATTAACTATGTAACCCGGGGCAAGTGTTTTAACCACTGTATGTCTCAGTTTCCTCATTTGTAAAATAGGAATCAATGTAGAATCTTACTGCCTTGTTGTAGGGATAACATGAAATAATATTTGTGAAGTTCTCTGCTATGTAAATTATAGTTATGATGATAATGACGAAAAATACCCTAGAAGTAAAGAGAAAATAAAAAGTTATGTCTGACTTCAAATAATTTGTGCTATACTGTGATGGTATTAAACTACACCCAGTGATCCAAATATCCCCTTCAAGTATAATAGAGAATACACAAGAGTTTACTCACATTAAGTTTTGGGGTTCCCTGGGCCGGTGAAATGAATCTGAATTTTTGATGGACAAATTACTTGGGTTTAGCTTAGCTCCACAGTCAAGGTCATCAGAGTTGGAGCCTCTACAAAGCAGCTTCTTAGAAGACATGATGGCTGTGGAAATAGGATTATAATAAACATTTCTGTAGTGACTTTTGGGATACAAAGTGCTTTCCTTACAATAAACTTTGGAAGTGTTGTTCAGTCATTTCAGTCATGTTTGACTCATTGTGACCCCATTTGGGGTTTTCTTGGCAAAGATGCTGAAGAGATTTGCCATTTCCTTCTCTAGCTCATTTTGCAGATGAGGGAAATCAGATTAAGTGACCTGCCCAGAGTCACCCAGCTAGTAATTGTCTGAGGCAGGATTAGAATTCAGTTCTTCCAGATTCTAGGTCAATCACTTTATCTACTATACTACCTAGTTTTTCAACTTTAGAGGTAGACAGTATAAATATTATCTCCATTATACAGATAAAAAAAAGTGGGCCACAGAAAGGAAATGATTTGCCAAAGTCATCCATAGGTGGCAGAGCTGAAATTTAGACAAAGGATTCTGAGTCTAATATACAGTTCTCTTGCTCCTATACTCCAGGGAAAGGGCAACTAGGCAGTACAGTGGATAGAGTACTGACTTTGGAGTCAGGAGGACCTGAGTTCAAATCCAGTCTTATATACTTGACACTCACTAGCTGTGTAACCTTAGACAAGTCACTTAACCCTGATTGCCTCACATCCAGGGCCATCTCCAGTCATCCTTATTCATATCTGGCCATTGGACTCTGATGGCTCTGGAGGAGAAAGTGAGACTGGTAACATAGCACAGCCCCCCCCACACACACACACAAATCCAGTTCATGTGCTTTCCATGGCATATCTTCCTGATGTTGTGGTCTTCTTCAAAAATGAAGGACAAAGATCATAATCATTCTATACTCTATTGGCTGTACCCCAAGATTAATCATTACAGGAAATATCAAGGGTCTATAGGTTCTTCAATGTCTAATGGACTTGGTCAGGAGTACAGCTGTCATGGAATTTGGACCATAGATCTTCATCACCTAAATCCTTTATTATTTACTTGAATTCAAATTGTCAGGTAACTGGTAACATAATTTAGTGCACAAGTCTTTACAATGGCACACATGGTAAAAGGGAACATATAGCTATAAAGGAAAAGGAAGTCGGGAACTTTGGGCTCCAAAAGTCATTCTGATCTGCTGTGACAGAGTTTCATAGGATTCCTGAATCTTCTTTCTCTTTCTTTTTTCCTATGTATCAGGCCACTGATTTATTTTGGGGGGGGGGGCACTTGGGGTTAAATGACTTGTCCAGGGTCACACAGTAAGTGTCAAATGTCTGAGGCCAAATTTGAACTCAGGTCTTCCTAACTTCAGGGCCAGTGCTTTATCTACTATGTCATCTAACTGTCCCTCAAGCATCAATTCTATAGCTGTAGGTTGAGTCCCTAATAAATGGGCTCAGTCCCTAATAAATGCAACCCGGATGCTCTGGATCTCTACACTCTTATCTACTTGCTATAGGCAATCTTAGTGAAGGAAAGAATTTTTTGCCCTCCTCAAGGCAATTTGCAAGTGGGAGCTATCTTTCTTGCCCACAGCTTACCTGCCCTACTTATCTGTGATAATGAATTATTTTTTGTAACATCCAGGGAAGCTATGGCTACAGTCTCTGGATATAATTATTAAAAGGGGGAAGAAGTGGAAATGAGTGACTTACCTTGTAGAGAGTATCATGAAGCCTTGGGGGAAAGACTGAACCTACTGGGATTGACTCTTCAAAGGTTTAATAAGATTCAACTTACGTCTTATAGGCTCATTCCCTCTCTCAGACTCCTGGCTACTCCTAATACTTTCCCAGGATCTTAGCCCTGATTGGACTTGGGAGTCCTGATGCCTGGACTCTTGCCCAGACTCAGTGATCTGGAGTGAATCCCTTTTATCTGCCTCACTAGTGACAGAACTCAGAGCAACCTCACAATGGCCACTGCTAGAACCAATGGAGCTAGGACAGCCTGGGATGAAAGAGACAAACCCTAATAGGGAAAGAGGAATTTACTGTAAAATGACCAAAGCCTTTAACTTTCATTATTTGCCATTCTCCCTCCTTCAGCTTTATAGCAACATGGACTCATTGACATTAAAGGTGAAAGGGATCATTAATTCAGTTGTTTTTCACTGATGTCTGACTCTCTATAACCCCATTTGGTATTTTCTTGGCAGAGATACTGGAGTGGTTTGTTCTTTCTTTATCGAGTTCATTTTACAGAAATGAAACTGAGGCAAACATGCTAAATGACTTGCCTAGGGTCACTTAAGTAAGTATCCAAGATGAGTCTTCCTAACTCTAGGCCCAACATTCTGTGCACTATGGTGTCACCTAGCTGGTCAAAGGAACTGAGCTAGACCCTGAAATCTTATACAAGTCCTTAAACTCATAGATACGAAGACAGATATAATAGAGTCCCTGATGCCAAGATGTTAAAGTCAATGAAAGACACAGATACAATGATGCTGTAAAAGAGAGTAAATCCACAAAAGACATCCAATTTAATACAATAAACATTTTGAGAACTTAAGGAGAAATTCTAAAGAATGATCACTTTTACCTCAGTGGTCAAGGAAGGTTTCAGGCACCTGAGCTGGGCTTTGAAGGGAAAGCATGTCAATAGGTAGAGATGGGGACAAGAGTATATTTCAAATTATAGAGGAAAGTATGAGTAAAAGCCAGAAGATGGGAGAGGGCAGGACAAGAAGAGGGAACATTCCCTGTCACAACCAGGATCAAATACAAAAGTCCTCTGTATGGCATTCAGATCCCTTCCTAATCTATCCATTCCACTTTTCAATCTTTCCAGGATTCTTATACACTACTCCCCGGGAAGTTAGATGTCACAGTAGATAGAGCACTGGCCTTGGAGTCAGGAAGATAGGAGTTCAAATCCAGCCTCAGACACTTGGCACTTATTTGGGCAAATCACTTAACTTTGCCTCATCTCCAGGATCATCTCCAGTCCTCCCCATGCATATCTGGTCCTTAGACCCAGATGGCTCTGGAGGAGAAAGTGAGGCTGGTGACTTAGCACAGCATCCCTTCACTCAAATCCAATTCAAGTGCTTGTCATAGCATCACCTCCCTGATACCTGGTGTTCTTTGAGAATGAAAGACAATCATCGTCATACCTTACTCCCCAACACATCCTCTTTGATCCAATGATACTGGCCTCCTGGCTATTCCACAGACATCGGCCTTGAATCTGACTCTGGATCAAAGATTTTCTCTAGTCCATCCCATATCGAGTGTTCTCCCTCATCTTTGTCTTCTGGCTTCCTTTAAAATCCAACTAAAATTTTGTCTTTTACAGGAAGTTATTTCCTTTCATTTTTTTTCCTCCCAAGGCAATAGGGTTCAGTGACTTGCCCAAAGTCACACAGCTAGTAAGTAACAAGTGTCTGAGACTGGATTTGAACTCAGGTCCTCCTATCTCAAGGGCCAATGCTCTATCCACTGTACCACCTAAATGCCCCTTCAGGAAGCTTTCCTAACTTTTCTTAATTCTAATACCTTCTTTCTTTGAGTTTCTCATGTATAGCTTGTTGATAGATACTTGTTTGCTTGTCTCTTTAAATTGTGAGCTCCTTAAGGTCAGAGACTATCTTTTGTCTCTTCTTTTTCTCTTTTTGTATCACCAAATATTAATACTCCAAAGGATTTTAGATTTTTTAGCACAGTATCTGGTACCTAATAGGCCCTTAATAAATTTTAATCCACTTAACTGACAACTTGATTAAAATTTAAAGTGTACAAAAGGGAATATTGTGAAAGAAGTCTGGAAAGATAGGTAGGAGCCAGATTTAGAGAGCTTTGAATGTCTGGGTCAGTTGTTAGGAATGCACTTTGTCAGGGCAGCTAGGAGCATAATGGCTAGAGCATCAATGGAGGAGTCAGGAGGACTTGAGTGCAAATGCAACCTCAGGCATTTAATAATTACCTAGCTGTGTGACCTCAGGCAAGTCACTTAATCCCATTGCTTTAAATAAATTTTAAAAAAGAGATTGCACTTTGTAAGAGACAAACCACCATAAAAAGTAACATATTGGGTTTTTTTTAAGGATCTCTATGTTTAACAAATTGCAGATATTGATTCCCTCATTAGATCTGAGTTGGGGATTTCAGTCCTTCAGGAAGCAAGACCTCTTCCTTTCTTGGTTCTTTAATGCTTAATAACTTTAAAACAGCAATAAAATTACAATACTATTTCTTGGAACAGGTTTAGTATCAGACTCACCAGTCTATAAGCATGGAATCCCATGTCTTCTTTTTTTTCAAAATCAGAACACATATCTTTTTTCCCCCCAATTCTTCTTCAGCATACCAGATGGAGAGATGCTGTGGACTGTGAAAGACAGGAGATAAAATCTGTAACTTCTGTCTCACCTCAATAGGGGTTCAAGTGGTATTCCTAATAATGTGACTGCTAAAATTCCTTCAGGTTTCCTATCATAATAGTACTAAGAAATTATAGGTACAATGGTGGGATGGTAGTGTTTAACGATCAGATTAGTTTTAATTTGCATCATTAACATTTTCTCTATCATTGTCTGAACCTAAATAATCAACAAAATAATCAAGTGAATTCTGATTTGCCAATTCTGAGGTAAATGGTCACACTAAAAGTTTACAAATGATTCTTAGGGTAGATTGAGTTTACCATTGTCAGAGTTAATAAACATTTATTACGTGTCTACTATTTACCAGATTGCAATTATGTAGAGTATATGAGAGTTGAAATCTCTGATCTCCTAAGAGTTCTGGAGAAAATGAATGAATCAATGAATGAAACATTTCTTAAGAACTTAGTATGTGCCAGACACTGAACTAAATAGGAAGAGACAACACAAGTTTGGGAAGGGTGATCAGAGAAGGAAATTTCTAATCAGGAGAATGGTAGGTTGATTCAAAGGGCAGTCGATTGACATACCCTTCCTACAGAAATAAAGACACTATAGATAGTATTGATTTGATGAATAAGCACAAAACAAGATGAAATCTTTTTTTTTAAGATGAAATCTTAGGGAGTGGGGGAGGTGACTGGCTAAGGGGGAAAAGTGGGGTAAAATAAGAGGGGGAAGGGAAGGCAGAAAAAAGAGAAGAGCAGAGAGCAAAACAGAGTAAGACAGATGAAATGGACTGTTGGATGGGATACAAGACAGTCCTTCAGGGGAAAAGAGCACTGGATTTGAACCCCAAAGGTCTAAGTTTGGATCTTGATCCCAACTCCTATTAATTATGTGATCTTGGACAAGTTACCATCTGAGTTTCAGTTTCCTTGGCTATAAAATGGGCCACAAGTAAAGCAATTTAGACCTAGAAGAGATTCAGAGGTCATCTAAGGAGTTCTCTTCATTTTACAGATATAATTATTCCTCTCTTACAGATCAGAAAACTGAGGTTCAAAGTGATCATGCAATCCATTCAAAAGTATATCAAGAAGATGGCGACAAGAGTGGATAGTGTCCTAGGCGCTCTCTCATAAATCTTTGAAACTAAGGATTCTAACTAAATTTTCAAGAGACACAACCCACAGAGGGCCCCAATGAGGCAGTTCTCCTACTCAAGGTAACCTGGAAAAGAGCAGAAAGGCTCTGCTCCCCCGGATCAGGAGGGGTGGCCTGCCAGAGGGGTGGCCTGCCAGAGCGAAAGAACTTCAGCCTCCTGGAAGCAACCCCAGGGCGCTGGGAGCCATTGCTCCCAGCAGCGGGGGCAATTTCCTGACCTACACCCCAGGGAGCACTGGGCACAAATTGGAGGAAGTGGGGGGACCTCTGCCAGAGTGAGCACGTGAAGCCCAGCCCTCAGGGCACACAGTGAGCTGCTTGGCCACTGCATTCTAGATCCAGGAAACAGAAGCAGGCAGAGCCAGTAAGCAGGAGCTCCCAGGGCATGAACCCATTGAACCTAGGGAGGGGAGTGAAGAGCGACTGCCCAGCTCTATCCTCTGCCCCTGGAACAGGACTCTGGGGCTCTGACCACATTCGGATCCTGATCGCAGTCCAGGCCCCCCCCATAGAACAGCAGGGCCACCCCCCAATCTCAGCCCCATGGCAGAGGGGGGTGCAAATGGTCATTCATAGACCAGGAGGGAGGACAGAGCCTCACACACTGAGACCCTTGTGGGAGTGTCCCAAAAGCTCAGGAAGCACCCCCAAAACAGGTTTAGACTGGGAAAATGAGCAAGCAGAGAAACAAGAGAAACACCATTGAGAAATACATTATCTATGAACCCAAGAAGGATCAATACACTCAGTCTGAAGATGAGGAAGCACAAGCTCCTGCACCTAAGACTCCAAGAAAAACAGAAATTAGGCTCAGGCTATGACAGAGCTCAAAAAAGACTTTGAAAATCAAATGAGGAAGTTAGAAGAAAAACTGGGAAAAGAAAGGAGAGAGATACAGGAAAAACATGAAAATGAAGTCAGCAGCCTAGTCAAGGAAATCCAGAAAAAAATGCTGAAGAAAATAGCATGCTAAAAACCAGCTTAGGTCAAATGGATAAAACAGTTCAAAAAGTTATTGAGGAGAAGAATGCTTTAAAAAGCAAAATTGGCCAAATGGAAAAAGAGATAAGAAAACCCTCTGAGGAGAACAAATCCTTCAGACAAAGAATAGAATTCAGGGAGATTGATGAATTTACCAGAAATCAGGAATCAATACTTCAAAACCAAAAAAAAAAAAGAAAAATTAGAAGAAAATGTGAAATATCTCATTGAAAAAACAACTGATATGGAAAACAGACTTAGGAAAGATAATTTAAAAAATTATTGGAATACCTGAAAGTCATGATCAGGAAAAGAGCCTTGACATCATTTTCAAAGAATTACTACAAGAAAATTGCCCTGATATACTAGAAGCAGAGGGAAAAATAGAAATGGAGAAAATCAACCAACCCCCCCCCAAGAAAGAGATCCCAAAAAACCAACCCCCAGGAATATTATAGCCAAGTTCCAGAACTCCCAAGTCAAAGAGAAAATATTACAAGCAGCCAGAAGGACACAGTTCAAATATCGTGGAGCTGCAGTCAGGATCACACAGGACTTAGCAGCAGCTACGTTGGAAGCTTGTAGGGCTTGGAATATAATATACCAGAAGGCAAAAGAGCTTAGAATGCAACCAAGAATCAACTACCCAGCAAGGCTGAATGTCCTCTTCCAGGGAAAAAGATGGACTTTCAATTAAATGGGAATTTCAAATGTTCCTGTTGTAATGGCCAGAGCTGAAAAGAAGGTTTGATATTCAGATACAGGACTCAGGTGAAGCATAGAGATTGAAGGAGAAGGGGAAAATATGAGGGACTTAATGATGATGAACTGCATGTATTCCTGCATAGAAAAATGACACTGATAATACTCACATGAACCTTCTCAATTAATAGAGCAGGTAGAAGGAGATTTATAGATGAGGCACAGGAGAAAGCTGAATTTGAAGATAAAATATGGAGTAAAAATGGAGTCAATAGAAAAAAGGGAAATGTAATGGGAGAAAGAAAAAGGAGAGGGGGAATAGGCCAAGATATTTCATATAATAAGATTTTTCTTTATTACAATGAGCTATTGCAATGATATGGAAGGGGGGAAAGGCAAGGGGGAATGAGGGAATCTTCGCTCTCATCAGAGGTGGCTAGGAGAGGAAACAGCATATATACTCAATGGGGTATAGGCATCTGGAGTAAGAAGGGGGGGACAGGGGGAAGGAGGGGATGTGAGTGATGGAGGGGAGAATGGACCATGGGGGGAGAGTGGCCAGATATAACAAATTTTCTTTTTTACTTCTTGCAAGGGCCTGGGATTGGATGGCTTGTCTGGGACCAAAGGGCCAGGTGGATGCTGGGCCTAAGGGGTAGTATGGGGGCTCAGGGCCTCTTGGCCCCAGGGCCAAGAATCTGTCTACTGCACCACTCAGCTATGCTACAGCAGAGTCATAGTGAAAGGAGAGAGAAAAATATAGTACATGGTAGTGGAGTAAGATGAAAGGAGGGAGTTGCGATCAGCAATGGCAACAGTGGAAAAATATGGAAGTAACTTTTGCCATGGACTTATCATAAAGAATGTGACCCACTCATGACAGAGTTGTTGGTGTTGGAAAAACAACTCAAGCATATTATTATTATTATTGTTATTATTATTATTATTATTATTATTATTATTATTATTATTATTATTTTGGGGGGGATGCAGGGCAAATGGGGCTGGGTGGCCCACCTGGGGCCACATAGCAGGGTGATTGTTGGTTGTTTGAGGCTGGATTTGGACCCAGTTGCTCCTGGCTCAAGGGCCAATGCTCGGCCTACCACCTAGCCATCCCTACTATTATTAGTATTTTATTTTATTTTGGGTTTTTTCTTTTTTGCTTTTTTTGCTTTTTGCAGGGCAGTGGGGTTCAGGTGGCTTGCATGTCACACGGCTGGGTGATTGTTGGGTGTATGGGGCCGGATGTGGGCTTGGGTGCTCATGACGCCAGGGCTGGTGCTCCGTCCACTGCGCCACCTGGCCATACCTACAATTATTACTATTATTTTTTTATTTTAATTTTTTTTCTCCCCCCTTTACTTTATTGCTCAAGTGAGTCTGAATTTTTTGGGGGGGTATTTTGTTTACTCTTAAACAAGAATATTTTATTAATGTATAAAAAACATTTGTACAAAATGAGAATAAATAAATATCAAATATTAAAAAAGAAAGCTTAGGAAAGAGAAATAAAGCTTGAGTGAAAATATAGAAGGCAGAAATGATTTAGTAGGTGTTTAGTAGGTGGAGAGTTATCATGGGTGGTCTTGAGCTAGCTTCAGATGGTTTAAGTATCTTGAGAGGGGGTGAGAAAGTTTGACCTTATTTAAAGTAGAAATATTGAGAATGAGAATTTTGTAGTTTGATTTCAGCTGAAATATGTGAATCCCAAAGGAATCAATCTATAATCAGCTTTAATCTAGGAGAAAAGTTGGTCATCTTGTTAATTATGCTCCCCCAAACTTTCAGAAATAAATCTGTAAGGAAACCCTTTCAGTATTATATGTAATTTAAAATTTTTTAGACTGTTTATAAAACTATATGCATTTCAAGAATTGGAAATTAAGTGAATGCCCTTCAATTAGGGAATTGCTTAACAAACTGTGGCATATGTATGTGATGGAACACTATTGTTCTATTAGAAATCAGGAGGGATGGGAACTCAGGGAAGCCTGGAAGGTTTTGCATGATCTGATGCTGAGCAAGATGAGCAGAACCAGAAAAACATTGTACACCCTAACAGCAACATGGGCGTGATGATCAACCTTAATGGACTTACTCATTCCATCAGTACAACAATCAAGCACAATTTTGGGCTATCTGCAATAGAGAATACCATCTGTATCCAGAGAAAGAATTGTGAAGTTCAAACAAAGACCAAAGACTATTACCTTCAATTTAGGAAAAAACCCATTTTCTTATTATGTAATTTTGCTTTCTCTTACACTTTATTTTTCTTCCTTAAGAATGTGATTTCTCTCTCATCACTTTCAACTTAGATCAATGTATACCATGCATACAATGTAAAGACTAACAGACTGCCTTCTGTGGGCGGTGGGGGGAGGGAAGCAAGATTAGGAGGAAAATTGTAAAATTAAAAATAAATAAAATCTTTTAAAAATGAACTCAAAAAAATAAAGAGCACAATGATGAAAATAACCTATATCAACAGAAAGGTTCTGGGTCTGAACAAAACACTTCAGTTTTATTAGCAAATTCCTCTCTAAGTATGGAAGAAATAATTTTCAGTTTGGGTTGAGGAAACAAGATCTATTTAGTCTGGAGAAAAGGACCTGATTGCATTCTTCAATTGAGCATGGAAGCAGTAAGGTACAGTGAAAGGATCACTGGCCATTTGTTCTTAGAGGTGCAAAGTTTACATCTCTTCTCTTATGCTATCTATGCAATCTATACCTCAGACAAACCACTTTTCCTACTTGGGACTCAGTTTCCTTTCCTGTAAGATGAAGAGTTTGAGCCTGGAATGGTGGTGCACAGCAGTGATACCTGCTACTGAGGAGGTTAAGGCGGGTGGATTGATTAAGCTTAGGAGTTCTGGGCTGTAGTGGGCCCAAAAGATGAAGCCAGGTTGTGGGGAGGAGGAATCCGGTTGTCTAATGAAGAGTAAAAAAGAATTGTCAGGTCAGTTTAAAATCCCTATGATGATCAGTGATAGATCTGGGACCATGAATGATCACTGACTCCCGGTCTAGATAAGATAGGGTCTTCAAAACAACAACAACAACAACAAAAAAAAACAATAAACAAAGAAACAGTCAAATGAATGAATGAAATGAAGGAGATGGTTTAGATCAGTGTCAAATATGAGGCCAATGGGCAGTATGCACCCTACAACACTTCTAATGTGGCTTAAATCAGATTAAAAAAGTAATTGGGAAATATTTAGCAAAATATATGAAAACTACAATAGAAATAGATAACTTGGATTTTATAAGATCCTATGCTTCATGGATCCTTGAGTGTGGTAGAGTAACTTCCTTTCCATTTGGGTTTGACACACTGGTCTAGATGGCTTCTGAGTTCTCTTCCAGCTCTAAGTCTATCGGCCTAAATATCTGAGGGGGTTCTTCAGTTAGAATGCATAGCTTTGTCCTGCTTGGCTCCAAAGAGCAGCACTAGGAAGTTGTAAAGGGGCAAATTTAGGATTGATAGAAGAAAAAGTTTCTAGAGCTTTCCATGAGTTCCAGAGCTTTCTGAAAGTGGGATAACTTGACTCAAGATGTAAGCTATTCATTATTGGAAGGGTTGTGGGAAATCTGGGACACGAATACAATCTTGTGGAGCTGTGAACTTATCCAACCTTTCTGGAGAGCAGTTTGGAACTATGCCCAAAGGGCAACAAAAATGTGCATACCCTTTGATCCAGCAATACCGCTACTGAGTCTATACCCTGAAGAGATGATGAAAAAAGGTAAAAACAACATTTGTACGAAAATATTCATAGCAGCCCTGTTTGTCTGGCAAAGAATTGGAAATCAAGTGAATGTCCTTCAATTGGGGAATTTCTTAAACTGTGGTATATGTAAGTCATGGAACACTATTGTTCTTTTTGAAACTAGGAAGGATGGGAATTCCAGAAACCCTAGAGGGATTTGCATGAACTGATGCTGAGGGAGATGAGCAGAACCAGAAAAACACTGTACACCCCAACATTAACATGGGGGTGATGATCAACCTTGATGGACTTGCTCATTCCATCAGTGCAACAATCAGGGACAATTTGGGGCTATGTACTATAGAGAATACCATCTGTATCCAGAGAAAGAATTATGGCGTTTAAACGAAGACGAAGGACTATTACCTTTAATTTAGAAAAAAAAATGATATCTTATTGTCTGATCTTGCTATCACTTATACTTTGTTTCTTCCTTAAAGATTTCTCTCTCATCACATTCAATTTGGATCAATGTATACCATGGAAACAATGTAAAGATGGACAAATTGTCTTCTGTGGGGGGTGAGGGGAGGGAAGTAAGATTAGGGGAAAAATTGTAAAACTCAAAAAAACCAAAATCTTTATAATTAAAAAAAATGTAAGATAGTCTCACTCACTAGAGCAAGTTGTTGACTTGTTGAATATCATTCAGTTTTCTGTCTTCCTCCATATATTGCACTAGATAAACTTAGATGTTCCTTCCAACTTTGAAATTCTGTGACTTGGAACCAGGTCTCCTGACCTCTTTGACTGTTCTGTCTACTACACTATGTGGCCTCCTTACTCTGAATGAACTCGAGTGGCAGAGACCATGTTTTACTCTTCATTGACTTTGCATATATATTTAATAAATATCTTTTGAATTAATAATTCTATAACTAGTCTCCACAGATATCCTCTTTCCTTCCATTGTGGATTCCTCAGTCACATCCCATCCCCTTGATTCTTCATCCCCACTACTGATATCTGTCCATTTCTCCCCTCTCCTTTTTCCCTCCATCCTAATCCTGGTGCTTATCACCACAAGCCTGGATTCCTGCAACAGCTGACTAAATAGTCTCCTAACTCCTAGACAATCTCTCCTAGTCACCACACACCCTCATTTTATCATATCACTTTCCTGTTCAAATCTGTGCAAATAATGCTTCATTGCTTGTCAGATAAAGTTCAAGCTTTTCAGACTGGTACTCATAACCCCTAAGGAAACTATCTACCTTCTATCCAACTTTTCCATTCATTCATTCATTCATTCTAGTGTTTACTGAGCACTTTACAGAATCATAGAGATGGAAAATACTTTAGAAATGATGAATGAATAATGGGAGACCAGGTTCTGAATTTATTAAGCACCGAACTATATTCCAGACACTGTGATAAGAACTGAGTATCCCAAGATAAAAAACAGTCATGGTTCTCAAAGAGCTTTTTTTTTGTTTTAAAAAGGGAGATAACAAATAGGGAATTATTGGACAGTGAAAACTAAATGAGGTATAGAGCATCTTTATTTTTTTTTAGAGGAGGAAAGAGAGAAGTGACTTGCCTAGGGTTATTCCGTCAAGAGTTAATAACAGAGGGGTGGCTAGGTGGTGCAGTGGATAGAGCACTGACCCTGGAATCAGGAGTACCTGAGTTCAAATCCAGTCTCAGACACTTAATAATTACCTAGCTGTGTGGCCTTGGGCAAGTCACTTAACTCCACTTGCCTTGCAAAAACCTAAAAAAAAAGAGTTAATAACAGAGTTGGACCTAAAATTCAGGTCTCCTGATTTTAAAATCAAGTCCATCATGCTGCCTCTTACCCACCATTCCCTAACATGAGCTCTCATTTGCAGCTAGGCTGACCTTACTAAGCTTGAACATAGCATAGTGAACCTCTTAGTACTAGTCTTTGCTTCTGTTGTTTCTTTGTCTGAAATGATCTTTACCTAAACTTTGTGTCAATTTAAATACTGCTCATCCTCTGGGACTCAGCTTCAGTCTCCCTTCTTCAAGGAAACATTCTTTGACCACTCCCATTCTTTTTTTTTTAATTCTCATTTTGTACAAATAATGTTTTTTTATACATTAATAAAATATTCTTGTTTAAGAGTAAACAAAATATCCCCTCCCCCCAAAAATATAGACTCGCTTGAGCGATAAAGTAAAGGGGAGAGAAAAAAAATTAAAATTAAAAAAATAGTAATAATTGTAGGTATGGCCAGGTGGCACAATGGACAGAGCACTAGCCCTGGAGCCAGGAGCACCTGAGCCCATATCTGGCCCATACACCCAACAATCACCCAGCCGTGTGACATGAAAGCCACCCGATCCCCACTGCCCTGCAAAAACCAAAAAAAGGGAACAAATGCCAAAATAAAATAAAATAGCAATAATAGTAGGGGTGGCTGGGTGGCTGACAGACAGAGCATTGGCCCTTGAGCCAGGCGCACCAGGGTCCCAATCCGGCCTCAGAAACCCAACAATCACCCTGCTATGCAGCTCCAGGCAGGCCTCCCAGCCCCATTTGCCCTGCACCTCCCCCAAATAATAATAATAAAAAATGTGCTTCAGTCTGTGTTCCAACAACAACAACTCTGTTGCGGGTGGATCATATTCTTTATTTTTTTTTAATTTATTTTTTATTCTCATTTTGTACAAATGTTTTTCTTTACATTAATAACATATACTTGTTTACAAGTAAACAAAATACCCCTCCCCCCATGAATATAGATACACTTGCTTGGGCAAAAAAGTAAAGGGGGGAGAAAAAAATTAAAATTAAAAAATAATAGTAATAATTGTAGCTATGGCCAGGTGGCTCAATGGACGAAGCACCAGCCCTGGAGCCACGAGCACCCGAGTCCATATCCAGCCTCGTAAACCCAATAATCACCCAGCCATGTGACATGCAAGCCACCTGATCCCCACTGCCCTGCAAAAGCCAAAAAGAAGGGAAAAAAAGACCCAAAATAAAATAAAATAGTAATAATAGTAGGGGTGGCTGGGTGAAAGACAGAGCATTGGCCCTTGAGCCAGGAGCACCTGGGTCCGAATCCGGCCCCAGACACCCAATGATCACCCTGCTATGTGGCCCCAGGCAGGCCACCCAGCCCCACTTGCCCTGCACCCTCCCCCAAATAATAATAACAAAAAATGTGTTCCAGTCTTTGTTCCAACACCATCAACTCTGTCGTGAGTGGATCACATTCTTTATGGTAAGTCCATCACAAAAGTTACTTCCATATTTTTCCAAAGTTGCCATTGCTGATCGCAACTCTCTCCTTTCGTATTTTTCCACTACCATGTACTATATTTTCTTTCTCCTTTCACTCTGACTCTGCTGTAGGGTTGCTGAGTGGCACAGCAGACAGATCCCTGGTCCTGGGGCCAAGAAGCCCTGAGCCCCCATACCACCCCTTAGGCCCAGAATCCACCTGGCCCTATGGTCCTGGGCAAACCATCCAATCCCAGCCCCTTGCAAGAAGTAAAAAAAGAAAATGTGTTATATCTGACCACTGTCCCCCCCATGGTCCATCCTCTCCTCCTTTATTCACATCCCCACCCCTTCCCCCTGCTCCCCCCTCCTGCTCCCACCTCCTTCTTACTCCAGTTGTCTATACCCCATTGAGTATATTTGCTGTTTCCTCTCCTAGCCATCTCTGATGAGGGCAAAGGTTCCCTCATTCCCCCTTGCCTCCCCCTTTCCATATCATTGCAATAGCTCATTGTAATAAAAAAAATCTTATGTGAAATAGCTTGGAGTGTTCCCCCTCTCCTTTTTCTTTCTCCCATTCCATTTCCCTTTTTTTCCTATTGACTCCATTTTTATACCATATTTTATCTTCGAATTCAGCTTTCTCCTGTGCTTCAACTATAAAAGCTCCCTCTACCTGCTCTATTAACTGAGATGGTTCATATGAATATTATCAGTATCATTTTTCTATACATGCAGTTCATCCTCATTAAGTCCCTCATATTTCCCCCCTCTCCTCCAATCTCCATGCTTCACCTGAGTCCTGTATCTGAAGATCAAACCTTCTGTTCAGCTCTGGCCATTCCAAAAGGAACTTTTGAAATTCCCCTGGTTCATTGAAAGTCCATCTTTTTCCCTGGAAGAGGACATTCAGCCTTGCTGGGTAGTTCATCCTTGGCTGCATTCTAAGCTCTTTTGCCTTCCGGTATATTGTATTCCAAGCCCTATGAGCTTCCAATGTAGCTGCTGCTAAGTCCTGTGTGATCCTGACTGCAGCTCCACAATATTTGAACTGTGTCCTTCTGGCTGCTTGTAATATTTTCTCTTTGACTTGGGAGTTCTGGAACTTGGCTATAATATTCCTGGGGGTTGGTTTTTTGGGATCTCTTTCTCAGGGGGATCAGTGGATTCTCTCCATTTCTATTTTGCCCTCTGCTTCTAGAATATCAGGGCAATTTTCCTGTAGTAATTCTTTGAAAATGATGTCAAGGCTCTTTTCCTGATCATGACTTTCAGGTATTCCAATAATTTTCAAATTATCTTTCCTAAGTCTGTTTTCCATATCAGTTGTTTTTTCAATGAGATATTTCACATTTTCTTCTAATTTTTCATTTTTTTTTTTGGTTTTGAAGTATTGATTCCTGATTTCTGGTAAATTCATCAATCTCCCTGAATTCTGTTCTTTGTCTGAAGGATTTGTTCTCCTCAGAGAGTTTTCTTATCTCTTTTTCCATCTGGCCAATTTTGCTTTTTAAAGCATTCTTCTCCTCAATAACTTTTTGAACTGTTTTATCCATTTGACCTAAGCTATTTTTTAGCATGCTATTTTCTTCAGTATTTTTTTGGATTTCCTTGACTAAGCTGCTGACTTCATTTTCATGTTTTTCCTGCATCTCTCTCCTTTCTTTCCCCAGTTTTTCTTCCAACTCCCTCATTTGATTTTCAAAGTCTTTTTTGAGATCTATCATAGCCTGAGCCCAATTTCTGTTTTTCTTGGAGTCTTTAGATGCGGGAGCTTGTGCTTCCTCATCTTCAGACTGAGTATTTTGATCCTTCTTGGGCTCATTTGCAAAATATTTCTCAAAGGTCTTCTTCTTGTTTCTTTGCTTGTTCATTTTCCCAGCCTAAGCCTGTTTTTTGGGGTGCTTCCTGAGCTTTTGGGACACTCCCACAAGGGTCTCAGTGTGTGAGGTTCTGTCCTCCCTCCTGGTCTGTGAATGACCATAAGCGCCCCCCTCTGCCACGGGGCTGAGGTAGAGGGAGTTCTGCTGTTCTATGGGGGGGCCTAGACTGCAATCAGTATCTGAATGTGTTCAGAGCCCCAGAGTCCTGTTCCAGAGGCAGAGGACAGAGATAGGCAGTCTCTCTCTCTTCAATCCCCTCCCTCAGCTCAATGGGCTCATGCCCTGGGTGCTCCTGCTTACTGGCTTCACCTGCTTCTGTTTCTGGGTCTAGGCTGCAGAAAGACCAAGCTGCTTGCTGTGTGCCCTCGGGGCTGGGCTCCACGTGCTCGCTCTGGCAGAGATCCCCTGCTGTTCCCCCACTTTGTGCTCGGTGCTCCCCAGGGTGCAGCTCAGGAGACTCCCCCACTGCTGTGAGCCACTGCTTCCAGTGCCCTGGGGCTGCCTCCGGGAGGCTGAAGTTCTTTGGCTCTGGTGGGCCACCCCTCTGGCGGGCACCCCTCCGACCCCTGGGAGCAGAGCCTTTCTGCTCTTTTCCAGGTTTCCTTGAGTAGGAGAACTGCCTCACTGGGTCCCTTTGTGGGTTCTGTCTCTCGAAAGTTTAGTTAGAGTCCTTAGTTTATGAGTTTTTATCAGAGAGCTCCTAAAACTCGATCCCTTCATGTTGTCATCTTGGCTCCACCCCCCCAATTTTACTTTTTAAAGCATTCTTCTCCTCAATAACGTTTTGGGTTGTTTATTTTTTTTGCAAGGCAAATGAGGTTAAGTGGCTTGCCCAAGGCCACACAGCTAGATAATTATTAAGTGTCTGAGGCGGGATTTGAACTCAGGCCCTCCTGACTCCAGGGCCAGTGCTCTATCCACTGTGCAGCCTAGCTGCCCCCTCAATAACTTTTTGAATTGTTTTATTCATTTGACCTAAGCTGGTTTATAGCATGCTGTTTTCTTCACCATTTTTTTGGATTTCTTTGACTAAGCTGCTGACTTCATTTTCATGGTTTTCCTGCATCTCATTTCTTTTCCCAGTTTTTCTTCTAACTCCCTCATTTGATTTTCAAAGTCTTTTTTGAGCTCTGTCATAGCCTGAGCCCAATTTCTGTTTTTCTTGGAGTCTTTAGATGCAGGAGCTTGTGCTCCCTCATCTTCAGACTGAGTGTTTTGATCCTTCTTGGGCTCATATGTGAAATATTTCTTAATGGTGTTCCTCTTGTTTCTCTGCTTGCTCATTTTCCCAGCCTAAGCCTGTTTTGGGGGGGTGCTTCTTGAGCTTTTGGGACACTCCCACAAGGATCTCAGTGTGTGAGGCTCTGTCCTCCCTCCTAGTCTGTGAATGACCATATGTACCCCCCTCTGCCATGGGGCTGAAGTGGGGGGTGGCCCTGCTGTTCTATGGGGGTGCCTAGACTGGGATCAGGATCTGAATGTGGTCAGAGCCCCAGATTCTTGTTCCAGGGGCAGATCTCTGCAGTCTCTCTCTCTTCATTCCCCTCCCTCAGCTCAATGGGCTCATGCCCTGGGGGCTCCTGCTTACCGGCTCCACCTGCTTCTATTCCTGGAACTCTGCTGAGCTGGCCATGCTGCTCTCTGTGTGCCCTGAGCTGCTCTCTGTGTGCCCTGAGGGCTGGGCTTCATGTACTTGCTCTAGCACAGGTCCCCCAGCTGTTCCCCCAAGTTGTGCCCGCTGCTCCCCAGGGCATAGCTCAGGAAACTCCCCTGCTACTGTGAGCCACAGTTCCCAGTGCACTGGGGCTGCCTCTGGGAGGCTGAAGTTCTTTCCCTCTGGCAGGCCACCCCTCTGGCGGGCCACCCCTCCAGCCCTGGGGAGCAGAGCCTTTCTGCTCTTTTCCAGGTTACCTTGAGTAGAAGAACTGCCTCCCTGGGTCCCTCTGTGGGTTCTGTCTTTCAAAAACTTAGTCAGAGTCCTTAGTTTTGAAGTTTTATGAGAGAGCACCTAAGAGACTTTCTTCTCTTGTCACCATCTTGGTTCCACCCCCAACCATTCCCATTCTTTACCATTTTCCCTATCTTTGAAATTTTAGCACCCACCATCCTTTTAAATTTTACTTGCTAAGAACAGGGCAAAACAAAAAGAAGAGGAAGGAGAAGCAATTCTCTCTCTGGATGTTTAAGTTCATCAATGTGGGGGGGAAAATCTCAGAATGGACCCTTGTTATCATAGATCTTATCCCTAATATATCAACTTGTGGAGTTTCTTAGAAGCTCTGAGGGATTAAGTTATTGTCTCATTGTCATTGCTAGTGTCAGAGGCAGAGCTTGAGTATTATTGATTCCAAGATCAGCTTTCTATCTCCCAAACAGCAAAGACTCTCATTTTCTAATTATGCATATAGTCTATTCTCCTCCTCCTTTCCTCCTTCCCCCCCTCCCCCATGCCAGAAAATTGGACAATAAACTCCTGGAACTAGACTATAAAATCCATGACCTGGATTTCTTTGCCTCTGATTAGGTTACTAGGTAGATAAGAAAAAGTTAGGCACATAGTATATCTTGCTTCTAGTAAATCCTGGGATAAAGTCTCCATGTCTATTTTTTTCTTCCTTGGAAACTGAATTGACTTCCCATCTCATCTGCTCAGTGGTTTCTTCTTTTACTTTCAGCTAAATACCTAGTCACTATCTCCACACAGTTCCAGATATTAGGAATCCTACTGACATCTCTTAAAACCCATCTGCAATGCCACCTTTTCAATGAGTCTTCCCATCCCTCTTGATTCCATCTACATCTGATTTCATGACATTTTATATATCTCTTGGGCACTTAACTTCTTGTTTCTGTAATTATGGAACCTCAGAGCTATCAGGGACCTCATAGGGCATCTACACCACACCTGAGCTTGGTATAGTGGATCAAGTTTTGGAGTTGAAGTTGGAAAACTTAAATTGCACTGAATACACTTAGTACTTATGTGACTGTGCTCAAGTAAAATCTTTCAGAGATTAATTTCCAAAGTAGAGATCATTGCACTAGTGTATTGGAGATTGAATTGGAGCACAACTCAAGGAGCATACATGGGAATGAGTTTGCAGGGCCTGATAGCTTCCAGTGACATCTATGATTCAGAGCTGAAGGGCTTGTCACTTTGGAAAGATGAAACAAACCAGGGGTTGTCCTTGAAATAGGAGAGGTTAAATCAAAGATGCATCAGAATGATCAGAGTGACCTTTTTAAATATTTGTATTCATTTGATTTTTAATTTATATAATTAAATAAACATTTCCATAACACAGTATAATTTTTAAAATGATTATGCATGAAACTTCATGAACCTATTATGTGGATCTTATCATTATTAATTTTGGGGGAGATGAGGCAATGAGGTTAAATGACTTGCCCAAGGTCATGTAGCTACTAAGTATCAAGTGTCTGAGACTGGATTTGAATTCAAATCTCTCTCTCTCCCTCCCCCTCCATTTCACTTCCCTCCCCACTCCTGTCCTTTCCATCTCCCTCTTCCTCTCCCTCTTCCCATCTTCCCCTCTCCTCTCCTCTATCTAGGGAATAGAGGCAGAACTCTATCTCTTATACCCTAGCAACATGATGACTGAAAAGTACATGGCAGAAGGCACATGGTGTACTTTAGCCTGGGTCTGAGGCTACCTCTTGTTTCTTTCCTGAGTATAGGTGACTAAGCAATAATCCCAACCTCGAAGGTAGACTTTGAGTACGAAAAATTGAGAGTACTACAATGCTCAGATGGTGCCAGCTGCACTTCAGTAACACCCTGTCAACTGCTTCAGTATTTTTTGGATATCATCTCCAATAGAAAAATGTGCTCAACCCTGGTTGGACTTGACATAAGACATGGACCTTGAGGCTGTTGCTTAGACAATACAGATAAAAGGTAAAATGTGAAATGTTGATTTAGTACTCCCACAATCTGTTTCATGTTTTGACATTTTAAATCTCAGCATCTTGGGAGAGTATTAACAGTAGTTAGTTATTGCTGATTGCTTAAGTCTTTGTTTGCGAACACTTGTGAGTTTCTTGTGTTAATCAGTTCTTACTCTTGGAGAAAATGCATAGCTGTCCTTCAACATGATTTTCTTTCTATGCCAAGTACTTTTCCACTCTGACCTTTGGTAAAGGCCCTAGACCCACAGAAGTCAAAACTAAGTTTTAAGTGATTATTTCCAGGGCTCTGAGGTGAATGTATAAAGAGTCAGAGTTCTAGTACCTGATTTTTCTCTTCAGTCACCCCCAAGACTCAATTTGATCAATAAGCATGAATCCAGAGCAGAGCCCCATAGAAGGAAGAGGGAATAAGAGTACCTCTGCCTCTCCCCCCAAAGCTAATTTATTTCTCTACTATCACACTTGCAGGGAAAAATCTTTTTAAGTCTTAAAGTGCTTTGCAATTGGAAGTTATTATTAATTCTCCTCTGCAGTATGTATCCCTCACCAATGACCATCCCATTTCTCCTTAAAGATCTCTTATGAAGCAGCCCACTCCTCTTTTTCAATTGCTGAAGTTCCAAGGAAATTTTTCCTCCTATTGTGACCAAACATTGATTCTTCTTTTTTTTTCTCTGAGCCCAAGCAGAATCAATATAATCCCTTTCAGAAATGAGTCCTTCAGATAACTGAAGACAATAATTAGGTGACCCCCCCTCCCAACTACTAGTTTTATCAGTTCATGCTCAATCAGTTATCATGTTCAACTATTAGATTAACTCTAAAAGTGCCATGTCTTATTTTAATTTTTTTCCCAGTGATTACATGCTATATTGTACATAATAAATGTTAAATGATATTGCTGAATTTGAGCCTGCTCCCAGAGGTTCACAGTAACTAGTGGACCTTTTCCTTGTCCTTTGTACCTGCCCACTTGAAGATGCTTCTTTTGTCTACCAAGAGTCACTAAAGAACTCTGACCCACACTGGGGATGACTGAGTCAATCCCTCAACCTATAAGCCTCCTTCTATGAAAAAAGGAAAAGAAAAATCCAAAAACAAAGCAAATGTTAAGAATTATTAGTCTTTAATGTTGATAATTTACATATAATGAAGAAATGATCAAAGGGTCCTTCTTTATAAGGGAAAAAGACAAGAACACTATCCTATCTAAATCCTTCCCTGATGCCTAAAAGAAAACTCTCTACACAAAAGGTAACTAATAAATGTTTGCTGAATGAATTCTGAACTTTTCTGTCTTGAGCTATTTCAGATTCTAACCCCTTCTCCCCAACCACTAACTAGCATTAACTTGAGCCACGTATCTCTTAATTCTTGGTAAGGTTAACTTGTTTATCTTCCAAAAATAAGAATTTTCACTTAGAGACTGGCTAATAATAGCCAGGGGATATAAAGGGAGGTGACTCCCCAAATGTACATCATTTGTCTATGAACCCTTAAATCATTTTGTTGTTTGGCACCATTTCTGTTTTCCTTCTCCAGAGTCCTTTGCAGTTGCAGGGAACCCCTCTTGGAATGTACTGGGAAAAAAAAAACACTGGATGGAGGTGTTTGGAATTCTGGGTTATAGTTTCCATCTCTACATCTGTACATTCCTCTTTTGAAAAATGAGTTTTAGACTGGATAGTCTCTAAGATCTCTTCCAGCTCTGATAGCCTATCATTGTAATGCTTAGAGCAGCATGTTTTCATGGGAAAGAGCTCAGCTCTGTATGGCCAGAGACCTGACTTCTAGCCTCAGTCAAACCTTTAGATCATGGTACAGTTGTGAGCAAACCTCTTGTTCTTTCTGAGCTTCATTCTCTTTCCCTGGAGCATGAGAGGTTGAACAATCCTTAAGATTCTTTGAACCTTAGTTCCCTTCATGATTTCAAGGTGATTTCTCACACATGTACCCACTTCTTAAAAATGCATCTTTTCTGATACAAGGCCAAACTATACTTTAGAGTCTAGAATTTTTGGTTGAATATAAATAAATATTCCACAGATCAGTTTGTCTTTGAGGAACAAGGTAGAGGTTCAGGGACAAGGAGTCAGTAAAGGAGTCAAACTCCAGATAGAATATATTTAAAGTTTCAGTATTGTTATTCAGACAGTTCATGGATAGCAAACGGGCTACACCTTGTTAGGTCATTTTTATATGAAATGCAATCTAGTAAAAACTTTTAGCTGAAGTTTTCCAACAAGTCAGAAGCAAAGCCAAGAGAGAACCACTCATCCCTTGAGGCAGTACTTTGGAGAGTTCCCAAAGTAAGAGAATGCTGAGGGGGGAAGGGGGACAGTAACAGTCACATTTTTATAGCACCATACAATTGACAAATTGTCAATTCAATGCATCCCTCATTCATGCTTCCAACAATCCAGTAAGGAGAAGCAGTATCCTCATTTTATAGTTGAGAAAACTGAGGCTCACAGAGTTTCAGTGACTTGTCTGTAGTCGTATCACAGAGCTGGGATCTTCCTTTCCAGACCAGGTACTCTTTTTTAATATAGCACAGATGATCAAGTCCTGGAAACAGGAAGCTAACCTTCCACAGAAAGTGGAAGGATGAGGAGAGGCAGGGAAGGTGTTTCACTTGGAAGTAGATCACTGTACAAAGGCGCTGGTGAAGTTGGTATAGGTGGGAGAAACAGGTGGCTGAATCAGATCATGGATTGCTTGGTAGGTACCCACCACAAACCCAAGGAAGCCCAGCACACTGATCAGGACATCCTTAATGATGATGATAGGGTTCAAGCCCTCCGAGTAATAGGTGATTATCTCCAAGAGTGGAGGTATAATCAGAGCCAGGGCACTGCTGGTCATGGAGCCCACCAGGGCTATTACCAGGTCCAACTTGGGAATCAGTATGGCCAAGGCACCTTGGAAGGAAAAGACACATATTCATGATCAGTTTGAAATGAATGGTGCAACAAGTATTATCATGCCCATTGTTCAAGGGTGGAAGCAACATTCTTTAAAAGGTCACCTAGTAAAGGAGTGACAGAGCTAAACCTGAAAGTAGGGTCCTTGGAATCAAAGTCCTGGATTCTTACCATTGCATTGTAAGGTCTTTTCTTAATAGATAATTCAGTAGAGACTACCTTTTAATGGAAGCTAATTTCAATACTTCAAAAAATTTGTGCCTCTGTAAGGATAATTATAAATTCCACAATTGCAAATCTCAATTGTTCTCTGCTTTAGGGGAAAAGTAGATGTTTTCATGAGTTGCAGTAGTTGAACCCCACCCTCCCTAACATCTGACCACTTAACTTACTCGACTTAGCTAGATTGTTATCATGAACCCTCCCCTGAGAACATGCTCAAAATCTTTTGAGTTGTTGACACATGTGTAAACACACAAGGTAAGTTTTCTGAAATAACACTGTTCAAAATGACTGTGAGCTGGAGTTCTTGCTCTCTAGCCTTTGGATGGGCTCAATATGGAGTCCCTCTCTAAGGGGGAGGAAAATCACAGGTCCCAGCCTTAGGGGAGATCTCTCTTCCAGTCAGGGCTCTTCTCTTGAATCATCATCCCATGGAGGGAGACTTATACCAAAGAGCTACCTTGGCCAAGGTGACAATCTTCCTATGCTTCTGGATGATCAGATTGAGGAACCTTGGTCAGATTAAAAGGACTGGGTGCCCTCCAGAGACCTGTCCAGCTTGGCAGGTGTCACCAGAGTCAGCTCTGTTGTCCTAATTTTGGAGAATACAGGGTCATCTTCAAATTCAGATAAAACCCTAGGGAAGGACTTGAGTGGAAAATTATATTGAAAAGTCTTTGTAAACCAGCAAGTTCCAACTAAGCACTAGGGATTATCAAAATATACTTGGTGAATCTCTTTTGCAACCTAATCATGAGATGCCATAGGAGAGGGCATTCTCTAGCTCTTTCTTTTGTGAAATAATCTGAATATTGGTGGCTAGGGGAAATAGAGATGCTTATATCTCACAATAAGAGAGAGAGCAGAATTGTGAGCAACTGCTTTTAATAAGCAAAACTCAAATGACCATTAAGAAAAGAGAGAAAAGGAAAAGAGGCTTTATGAAGTACCTATTATATATTTTTGGAAGTACTCAAAACACCTTGTGGTATGAGTACTATTATTGTGCCCGATCCCTGCCCCATTTTACAGGTAAGAAAACTGAAGTAGGTTGTTTAGGTTTTTTTGTTTTTTAGTTTTTTGTAAGGCAAATGGGGTTAAGTGGCTTGCCCAAGGCCACACAGCTAGGTAATTATTAAGTGTCTGAGACCAGATTTGAACCCAGGTACTCCTGACTCCAGGGCCAGTGCTTTACCCACTGCACCACCTAGCCGCCCCTGAAGTAGGTTGTTTAAATGACTCACCCAGGTTCACACAGGACTTAAGTGTCTGAGGTTGAATTTGAACTCAGGTCTTCCAGACTTTGATTTCACTTCACTGCCATCATGTGGCTAGGTGGTGCTGTGGATAGTTCACTGAGTTTGGAGGAAGATTTGCATTCAAATCTAAACTCAGACACTTCCTAGCAGTGTGACACTAGGCAAATCACTTAACCTCTTTGTCTGTTTCCTCATCTAAAATGAACAGGAGAAAGAAACTGCAAACCACTCCAGCATCTTTGACCCCAAGAAGCATCAAAAAAAATTGGACATAATTGAAAACAATTAAGCAACACCAAGAAAACTATCATAGAGATGAAATGACCCACCTAAGTTCATAGTAAGTAGCAAAGTCAGCAATAAAACCTAATTGTCCTGCTGCTTTTTATTTAAGACAGTGAATTTAGGTATCCTGACCCCCCCCCATCATGGTTTGGACCCCCCCCAACCAGTTCCCAGATTGTAAATATCCAAATATCACATCAAAATCAAGTCATTCTGCTTCCTACTCACATGTCATACAGACCAGGCTTGTGCGGACAAATAAGTCTACCACCAAATTCCAGTTTTTTGGCACATGGGAGACAACATAAGGGATGATAATCTCAGCTGGGACATAGAATTGTAGGGCATAGGTGAAGAAAATTCCAAGCGAGTAGAGCAGTTTCACGGACTGATATAACCTGTATAGATAGAACACAGGTGAAAAATCATCTTGTTTTGGAAAGTCCACCCAAGATCTTAGCTCTTAGGAAATGCAAAGTAAATGCAAAGGATCACATGGCAAGAAGAGCTGAACTCAAAATGACTGTCTGAGAAAGCTTTTGTACACTTTCTTTGTCAAACCTCCCATTTCCTTAGGGCCAAATATTGAATCACACTGGATCAAGCAGTGAGAAGTTTATGTAGCATTACTGCAATAGTGGTCAGTGAAACAAAAAAGAAGGCATTACAGGTATCATCACCCCCATTTTATAGAAGTGGAAACTGGGACTTGGGGAGGTTGACTGGCTTGTCTATCTGACTGGCTTGTCCTGTAGTGTAGAGGCAAGATTTGATTCCAGGCTAAAGAGCTATAACTGGAAGAGATCTTGGAAACTGCTTAATTCATTCCCTTCATTTTATAGCAGAAGAAACTGAGGCTTAAAAAGTTTAAGTGACTTGGACTTGACACAGGTAGTGTCAGGGCTCCATAGTGGTAGAGAAGTAGATATAGGCCCTGAGCTGATCACATTGTGAACATTGGTGGTCATTGTTAATAACTTTGGGCTAATCCCCAGGGATGAGTATGTTCTGAACGTCCTTATGTCCATCCATAGAAGGAACAACTGTGGATTTATATAAGTGAGTTAAAAACAGTAGAATATTAGAGTTAGACTTCTAAACCTGGGGTTTGTAGCATGGTTTTTGAAATATTTTGATAACTGTATTTCAGTATAATTGCTTCCCTTTTTCATCTTATGTATTTAATAACTATTCCAAAAAAGAGGTTCAAAGGCTATATCATACTGCCATGCGATCTATGACATTAAAAAAAAAAGATTTAAGATTCTCTTCTTCAACCTATTTAGACCAACCCCTACCCCCACTCCATCCCCATCTGATTTTTACTGAGGAAGAAACTGAGGAAGCGATTTGCCTAAGATGATGCAATCAATAGAGACCAAAGCTGGGTCTAGAATCTAGGAAACTCTAGCTGCATCATAGACAACAGTCCTGGTGGGATCAGAGCAAAGATCAGGAGAACTACCAATAAAAAAGGACCCAGTCACACAGGGCAGCCAGTTGGGCTTCCATCTCATTCCTTTCTACCAACACTGTCATATTTACCCCCAATTGAACTATCTTCTCCAAAGCTGTATAGTTTTAGATATCATACTTATGCCTTAATAATAGTGGCATCCAACACATTTAGGTAGGAGCCTTGAAGAAAAAAGAACAATTCTCTTGGACCCCAAAGGCTTAGTTTTGATTCCTGATTTGTTATTCATTGTATGACCTTGGGAAAGTCACTCTTTTTCTGAGTCTCAGAGATTTTATGAAGTGTTTCATATACATTATCTCATTTTATCTTAAAAATCCTAAAAAGAATAGTTGAGGAAATTAAGGCCCTGGAAGAGGACTTTCCCAAAGCAAAACAGATAGAAATGACTTTCAATTAGCAGTGGATCCAGGAAGAATACATGCATGGATTGCTACTTCCCCAAACCATGAATGTACCAGCAATTGGGTAAGTTGAGAGTTATACTGGCTTGTATGGCATCTCCAAACTTCAAGTAACCCAGGCATGCCAGACTGACATAGAGAAGGAAAACAATGATCATCCCTCCATACAAGATGACTGGGAAATGCTCAGGCTTCTTCATTTTATTTTCTAAGGGAAGAACCTATTAGAAAGGAAGCAAGGAGAAAACAGTCACCAACAAAGGAGATACACCTTCTTACCCAAGAGGATTTCTATTCTGCTTCCAGGACCATGAAAAAGGATTCTCCCTTTTTCTCCTTGCAACTTTCATTTCTGAGCAAACTCATTTTCTTGTTCTGTGAGCCTTTAATGGGTATTAACATATACAAACACTTTTCAATGCATTTGTTATTTGATCACAGTGGTTGGTTGTTCCCTCTATTCCAGCAGATCACAAGAGCTCTAGTCTTTATTGACTAGTCTTCATGAATTGCTGTAAACACAAAACAAATCCTCCTCAGTGGGTAGCTAGGTCTCTGCTGGTGAGCCTTTCTGTAAAGAAGGCCCACAGAAGGACCTTTCTGCAAAAAAGGACCACAAGCCTCAGGGTCCATCTCCAGCTCATACTCAAAACTTTCCCAGCATGGTGTGAACTGTCAGAGTTTGTGTTTCACTGACGGGGAAGCCAACCTCTTCCACATGTGTCACATTCTTTCGCTAATCAAAATCTTGGACTGACAATGTGATAATGACTGGTAAAAAAACGTAGAACCCTGTCTCAGCATCAGAAAATTTTGCTAATAGGTTACAGGAAGGGGAAATAAGCATTTTATTATGCACCTCTTATGTTCTAAGCACTGTGTTAAGCACTTTATAAATATTATCACATTGTAATCTCATGACAACTCTGAGAGGTAGGTACAATTATTATCCCCAATTTATAGTTGAGGAAACTAAGACAAACAGAGGTTAAATGACTTGTCCAAGGTCACACAGCTAGCAAGTGTCTGAGGTGGAAGTTGAACTCTGACTAGGTTTAGTGCTCTATCTACTGTGTCACCAACTGCCTCTTTTATAATGGTTAGGATTTATATAGAGCTTTTTAAGGTTTGCAAAGATCATTTCATTTGATCTCACAACAATCCTGGGAGGTAAGTGATATTTTTATCCTTAGCTTACAGTTTAGAAAACTGAAGCAAACAGAGGTTAAATAATTTGTCCCACAGATAATATTTGTGGCAGGATTTGAACTCTGACTCCAGGTCCAATTCTCTATCTACTTTGCACCAAGTTTGTAAGTAAACCTACACTCTGACTCCTCTTTTTGGAATCTCCTCACCTTCGGGGGCTATCCATGTCTACATGGCCCTTGATCCCCTCAGAGATTTCAAACCCAACAATTCTCCTACTTAGCCAGATCATTCAATGTAAGTTCCTATCTGTCAGGTCTGTGACAATGGCAAGTTAAGACTTCATCATCAAATATTAGACCTCTTGGAATACAAGTGTTCCCCATCCTTCATTTGATTGACAAGGAACCTGATACTGCTTCTGATATGGGTCTGGAAATCAAAGAAATCAAAAGAAAGGTCAAGGCTGAAGATACAGATTTGGGAGCTCTAATTGTACTCCAAAAAAGGTGCTCTGCAGCCTCTATTTGCTTTAAACTACTGGAGAAGGAAATGGCAAACCACTTCAGTGGTTTGGGATGCTATGCTCCATGGGGTCATTCAGTCATAGCTGAATGTCTGAACATGTTGAAGTGCTTTGTAAAATACTATTATAGCATCATGAACCACTGCATGAGAACTCTGCTGCTCACAAAATGCTTCATGCTTTTTTCCCACAGTCTTCTTCCCAAGGCTACTATGGAAATTCCTGCTTAGTCATTTTGGAAGATGTCATCCAAACTCATAGACTATCTTGAGGGTTTCATGACCAGTCAGAAGTGAGGTAATATGGAAAGGGAACTGGACCTGGAGTCAGAGGACCATGATGTTGGGACCAAGGGGCACATATCTTCTGCCTTTTGGGGGGATCAATTTCCCTTTTTATGTGAAATGAGGGCTTTGAAGGAGAGAGCCTACAGGGTACCTTTCAGATCCAAGATAATACTAGTTGTAGAATAATTTTACACCTGTGGTTGGTATATGGATGAAGGATTGAACTTAAGCTGCTTCTTTCTACACAGTGGAGTTGAAAAATTAAGTCGAAGTTGTAGAGTGGCTCCAAGGACAAGGATTTAAATCTTGCCTTTGATGTGAACTTGGGGCAAGTCACTTAGCCTCTGGAGACCTCAGTTATTTTGTAGGTAAAATAAGGAGGTTGGACAGAATGGCTTTTACTATCCCTTTCAGTTCAAAATTTGAGATCATACTATCAGTTGAAACTATCAAAAGGAAGAGAATGGGCTATGAGGAGGTAATGGTTCTCAGGGATCATGTCCTGTCCAGGAAGGAGTTAAAATTAGATAACCAAATTTCTAGTTCTGTGATCCAGGTTGAAATCCTTATTCTACTCTACTTATGTAACTTTGGACAAACCACTTAACTTATCTGGGTGTCCATTTCCTATAAACCAAGAGGGCTGAATAAGATAACGCTCAAGACAGGGTTTCTGACCTGTGAAGCAATAATATTTTTAAAAACATAAAATAAAATATATAATATTACAAAGGAAACTAACACGATGAAATACAATTATCAAGATATTAAAAATCAAGTTCATGAATTCCTAGTTAGGAACTCTTTATCTAAGGTCTCTTCTGGTTCTAAATTTTTGAAACTAGCATATTTGACACACTCCAGCCCCCTTCCCAGCCCCTACCTCAGTTTTTCAAAAAGGTCAGAATTTTGGTCTCATGACTGCCTTATTCTAGCATTCACCAATAGACCCAGTCAGGATAAAAAGTATAGTGGGCCCCAAGTTCCTCCCCAAGAGTCCATTAATGGTTCCAGGAATTTCCTAGTCACTTCAAACCTTACCACACCAATGCTCTCAAATGCAAAAACAGCAGTTCCAAAGAACAAAGGGTAGGTCTTCCAATCAGCTAAAAGAGGTAGGTTTTTGGGATCTGGAATATCCTGAAAGATAAATACATAAGACTTGGATAAGAAGAAGTCTATGACTCTCAAAGCAGACAAGCCCTGTGAATAGTCCTGTAAACTCTAAAAGAAAATGGCACAGGTTAAGTTGACCTCTGTATTGTTCTCAAACAGTTGGTGATGGTCTCCACCCTCCCAAAATCATTCTATATTTGCTTATCTGTACACATGTGCATCACCCCAATAGGTTAGGGATTATGTATTAATTTATTTTTTTCTGTGTCTTGGACATAGTGGTTTGTATGTAGAAGGCATTTAACTAAATAGAAGAATAGAAGAATGTGTTGAACTATATAAAATTATGAATTTACTGGCCATAATTCTTTACTGATTTTTGAAGGAAAGGTCAACAGATTCATTTAGAGAGGAAAGAAATAGACAGATGTAAATTAGGACTACAAGGATAGTCCTAAACAACAGTACTGACAGAGGGGGAGATCCAAGAAGTTCTGGAATCAAGTGATCTTGAGGCAATCCCAGAGGGCCATGAAGGAGCCTTCCTCTGCTTTAAGGAGTTTTAAGTGTTATATAAGTGTCACTGAACTAGGGTTCAATAAATATGGATTCAAACCCCATCTCTATCATTTTCTACCTATGGGCCTCTAGGCAAACTTCTTGGCCAGTTCGAACACTGGTTTCTACCTTCACAAATGAAAATGAAGATATTACTTATACTCTACAAACTATAGAACACTATGGATAGTTATTATGTTTTATGTATTATCATTTCCTCCAGAAAGAGTGCTGTATGTAACTTACATAGAGGAAAGAGATCAAGACTATATATATCATTTTATTGGATTGGCTGCCTATGAAATTGATGCACAGATGAATGTGAATAACTATTTCATTTCCAAATTTGTTTTGTGGGAAATTTTAATGCCTGCTATCTCTAAATTCACTTCAATCAGACATTCATTAATGTTCAGGGCATTATAAAACAGTCCTTATCCTCAAATAAATTACATTCTATAGGGGGTTTTAATCTGTACAAGTTAGTAAATATACTCTATATGGAAATAAATTTATAAAATTATTTTTAAAAGAAAGTTATTTGAAGAGGGAAAAATATTAAATATTGTGTGTGAGTTGAACATATTAGGAATAAATTTTAAAAGGTTTGTGTAGGATATGATACCTGATCTGTGCTTTGAAAGAAGTTAGGAATATTATGAGGTACAGGAAATACATTCTAAATATAGGCTTCCCTATGCAGGAGATTATATTACCTACAGGTAATAGTTAACAGGTCAGTTTGACTAGAACAGTGACAGAAGTGTTTAATATGAAAAAAAGACTGGAGGTAGATGGGAGAGAATAGCCAGTTTAAAATGCCAAATTGAGGAGTCTGTATTTTATTTTTAGAAATGATTAGGAGATAATGAAGATTTGATTAGGGGAGTGATATGGATAGATGTGTTAGTAATATTGGTGGTTTTGAGAAAGATAAATTGGAGAAGTGAAATGCCAGAATCAAAGAGTCCAACTGGGAATAAATTGCAATCGTCCAGGTATACAATAATGAGGGCCTGAATTTGATAAACTGTGTGGGTGGCAAGAAGGGAATGGTTGGAAGAGATATTGTGAAGATAGAATCAATAAGATTTGGAAATGGATTGGATAGGTGGAGTGACTGAAAGGATGACTCCAGGGGTAAAAACTTAGGTGGGCTGATAAAAATGGGGTCCAGTTGGAAGAGGGAGATTGGGGAGAGGTATGAATTTTGAGGAAAGTATGTGTTTTGTTTTGGACATGCTGTGTTAGAGTGGAAATGTCCAAGAGGCAGTTGTTTATCTTGGATTGGAATTCAAGTGAGAATGGCACTCTACATATAGATCTATATGTGAAGTGATCTATATAGAGATAAATCAATCTGCAGTATCTGATAGATGACTAGAGGGCATATATAGATAGTTTAGCTTTAAGGAATATCCACATTAGTGGGAAGAAGGATGATCCAATACAGAAAAGTGAGAAGAAACAGAAGGAAGAAAAATCAAGCCATCAATGTTACAGAAACCCAGGAAGAATCATTGACCAGGAGGAGGGGTGATCAATACTGTGAAAAGCTGCGGAGAGATTAGGAAGAGTAAAGTCAAAGAAAAAAACCATTGAATCTAGCAATTAAGAGATCATTGAAGAAAACAGAAAGCAGTTTCACTTAACTGGTAAAGTCAGAAACCAATTCACTGAGAAGTGAGTGAGAGAAGGAAATGAAGGGATGAAGTTAGTCAATTTTAAGAAGTTTAGCTATGAAAGGAAGAAGAAAGATGAGATGATAGCTTGAGGTAGTTTTTTTGTTTTGAGTTTTTTTTTTAATGATGGGGGAAGAGACCTTGGCATGTTTGTTGGTGGCAGAGGATAAGAACTTGAATATAAGAAAAGAAATAATTGAGGGAACGAGGATTATAAGTGGAAGGATTTGCATGAACAAAAGTCACCTGCTCAAAGACTGAACAAATAAAGAGGAGGTTCGGACTGATGAAGAGGGGGTGAAATAGAGAGAAAGTTTAGGACAAATAACCTCAATTTCCTCAATAAAATAGGAGGCAAGATCTTTTGTTCAGAGGGGGGAAGAAATATGCAAAGTTTGATGAGAAAGTTTGGAGCTATTGTGGAGGATATTAGAGATGCAATCAAGGAAAACTTAGGGCATTACTGTACAGCAGTGAGGGTGAGATTAGATGACAAATTTTTGTGCAGTTATGTGGCATAGTTGCATGATTTCCTCTCTTGCATCTTCAGCAAGATGAATAGGGAAAGCAGATGGTAGGGGTAACTCAAGGTGAAGACTAGAACAAAGGGGCAAAGGATTTAATGGTAGTTGGTACATAATATAATATAATGGTATATAATAGTATGTGGCTGAATTGGTCTGTAATAGAGTTAAGAGTGACAAAACAGAGGCAATAGAAATTAGGGTGAGATCAAAGATTTGAGTTGGGTGAAATAAAAGAAAGAAATTGAAAAAAAGAAGGGCTTTCAGAGAGAGAATTTCAGAATTCTGGATCATGGGAGTAGAATCCTAATGGGTATCAGTCAGTTTAAAGATATTATCATCTCTGTGCATGTCTGTGGTACAGGGAAGATATTGGTCATATGAGTTGAGGTTAATGAAGTTGGAAGCCAAGATATTCAATGAGTCATTGATGAATATATCTAATTCCTAGTGTTGAGTGTTGAGACTACAGTTTGGGACAGATTCAGTTAATGAACTCCTTGAGAAAGGAACAAGACTTTAAGAAGGATTGGGATTGAACAATTGTGATGCAGTAAAATAAACTAAGGCTAATGAATGATGATGGCTGCATGTCTTCTGGAGAAAACCAGGTTTCCATTGGTGCAAGAAGAAAGAGTGAAACAAAGAGGATAGAATTTATCAAGAAAAGAATCTCAGAGGATTTAATGTTCCATTCACATAAAATATTTCAAATTCACCCTCATAATCATTTCAGCTAATTGCCCTAAAAGTTATTAAACTAAATAAAAAGACATCTAAAGAGGGGGGCAAAGAAGAGATTCCTATTAATATTTTACCCACCTTAGAGCCTAAACTTCAAGACCAAGTCTCTCAAACTAGAGATCCAGGGAAGACTATGATTTTTCTTTGTGAGAGACATATCAAAGAAATATTCATTCACTCAGCAATTTCTGAGTTATGGGAGAGACCAGCTGGGAAATATGGACTGTTCTCATACTCCCATAACTCACCTCTTTTCTAATAATAGGTCATGACTTCTTACCAAGAATCTCCATTCATTGTGGTACTGAATCTGAGCCATATCTCTGTGTTCAGGAATGTTATGCTAAAAGGGTAACTTGATATAGATATAGAAAGCACAAAATTGCAACTCTAAGACTTAAGGGTGGTTACCTGCATTCTATAATGAGACACTTAAGTATGATCCTCAAACTATTTCAGAAGAAATGGATGCAGAACTTTTGTTTTGGTTCATTTTAATGAAATCCTGCATGACAAAGTCAAGAGAGTTAGGGGGATAAGTAAAATGAGAGTAGGAAGGAGAAAACTACAGTTTCTTTCTCTCAAGTCATATTAGACTAGGTGGCATGGTATACTACCCCAAGAAAGCTGGAATAACACTCAATTGAAGCTGGTACTAACTGATCTGATACTGATTGACTGCTCAGGAATTTCAAAAGATAACCTATCCTTCTACTCTTCTTTCTTTGATCAACAAATAAAAAGAGGTTGCATTCATCTGAAGAAACCAAGATATGTTGTTTTTCCTGAAGTTCCAGATACTACCAAAATCCTTGGAGGTCTCGTTTATCAATTTATAAATAATTGAGTTGGTGACAGTGGAAGGGGATTTCTATTTGGAAGTCTAGGTGTTAAAGGCCCCAGTGAGGTAATGACCATGACATACCTGAACAACATATTGGTAGATCACAACCAGACTGACAGCCATACTTATGTTGGCTAACATGGAGAAGATGGACAAGACTCTGAGGTTCCGGATAAATACCAGCAGTATTAAGAAGGGCAGGAAACTGAGCATGTAGAGTCGTGAGTCAATAGTAGGTGTCAAGGTCACAGTCTCATTGGTATAGCAGTTAGTGGTAGTTGTATTGGCTGCTTCTATCACCTGATAAGAGGAATATGTAGTTATTCATCTCCCCCAAATAATTCTTTGACCAAGTCAAAAACTGGCTTTCTTTCTTGACTCTTCATTATTTACAGGACGAAGTCCAAACTCCTCAGCCTGGTATTCAGGATCTTCCATTATCTGGTTCCAACCTACACTTCCACATTTGCTACAGTCAAACTAGTATATCCACTATTCTCCAACAGTGACTCATGCTTTCCTACCTTCCTATTCTTGTTGCTGTGAATTCTTGTCACCTCAAATACTCTACCTACTTTTTCTGTCCCTTCCTAACTCAATCCTGCCTTCCCAAATTTCAAAGTCTAGCCCAAGTACCATCTACTGACTTATTCTAGGAAGACTTCTCTAATCTTTCTAGTGCATAGGGGTCTTCTGAACTTCCTTACTATCTATCCTATTAATTGGGCAGTTAATTACATAGCACCTAATAATACCTTGAACTATTTCTGAACCTATGTTCCTATTCAACTTTTCATATTAATATCAACTCAATTGCAGGCTCCTTCAAGTCAGGAATTGTATATTATACTTCTTAGTGTTGCCCACAGCTATTAAGGAAGGGCTGATTAAGGAGATACTTAACATTTTAAGTAGAAGTACATGCACAACATATGTGCTAGACAGACAAAGGCAAAAATCAAACTATCCCTGCTCTCAGAAGTTTACTGCATAGAAATTATAGTCTGTCCAATTTATATTCTCAATAAATTTGTTGTTTGGATTAAGTGTCAGGAACTCTGGATTTGAAGCCAAAACTTCTAGATTTAATTCTACCTCTCCTAGCACAATAAGCAGTACCTTTGAAGCCAGAGAACCTAGGTTTAAATTTTTTTCTAATACCTTCATGGACTTCAGTTTTCCTATTCACAAATTGAAATCAGAGATCTAGAATTGGAAGGGGTCTTAGAATTCACCTTGTTCAACCTCTCATTTTATACTTAAGGAACTGAGGTCTGTTAAGCTTAAAGTCAAGGCTCATCTAATTACTTGACCAAAGTCAATGTCAGAAGGGATTTGAATCAGGCCCTCTGATTCCAATGTCAGTGCTAAACCACTGTACTATATAGCCTCCCTCAAACTATAGACCAAATAATTGCTAAGGTTCTTTTCAGTTAAAAAAAAAATTGTCAAGAAATCAAGTACAACTTAGTTATTTTTTTATGTGTCTACTTATTCAAAGGATTATAGGATTTAAAAGATGGAAAGACACTTAAAGGTCATCTGGCCTGACCCGTCTTTTTGTTGATAAGAATCAGATGTCTAGAAAGGTTCAATGATTCATCCAAGGAAATGCAGGTATTTTGGCAAATCAAGAACATGATTCGTGATCCCAGCATCACTGTCATTATATAATTTTAGTCTTGCAGGTAAGTATCTGTCATCTGGGATCCACAAGTAGCAGAATTTGGAGTGGGAGGAATAAGAAACACAATTATTTTGCAATTTCTTATGAATTAACAGTATAGAAATTCCTCAACTATATGATGGACTAATATTGGAAAATTCCCAAGTCCTATGCAAGAATCTTGTCTTCTGTTGTAACAACTAATTGATGACCTTGGATGAGAGACTCTACAGTTTTATTTTAAAAGAATCTTTTCACAATTGTAAAAATATTTAGTCTCTTTGCCTTTTTTCCCTATCCAAACAAAGTTTTCTTAGTCTGATAATAATTCCTATCACTTATATTCCAAATACTTCCCTTTTCTTCCTTCCCAGATTCCCTTCTTTCTCTACCCTTTCTTCTCCTGTCACCTAATGCTCATTGGCTGTAACTGGAACTGGAAGGTTAACAGAAACCATATCTGTACTCTAGGATTTGTCATCAGCTAGAGCAAGTTCCTTAGCTAATAAATCTCTTTTCTTTCAGTTTGGCCTCTTACTTTTGACCTACTAATCCAACTCCCACTGATGCATATGTTTGTCCTAAGAGGTCAAGAGAATTCTCCCAGAGTGACAAAAATGTTGAGAGCCTGTATTTCAAAAGATTATCTTTGGGTAACTGTTTTAAAAATGAATACTCATGATTGTCAAAAGATATAGGGCTAAGTGTCAGCTTCATACCACTTAGAGTCCCTGTTTCTTTACTTAAGAGGTAGGAATAATAATATTTGTACCATTTCATAGGTTAGTTGTTAGGATCAAATGTAATAAAGTATGCAAAGTGATTTATTTCCAAAAAAGTTACATAAAATGTGAGCTATTTTTGTTAATTATCAGTGAAATAGTTTGGTTTAACTACTTTCAAAGTAGTGACTAATGTAAGTTTCAAGTTATAAAAAAAATCCTAGAAAAATCAGAACTATTCATTCTAAATTCAAAGAGTTCCTAAACTTGCATCCTAATTTGTATTTGTTTTGGTAAATATGTCAAAATACTTCAGTTAATAGCTGCACATGGCCTGAAGGTTATAAGATTCATTCATCCCAACTCTTAAGCTCAGGGCCCCAACCCAACCTAGTATTAAGTTTGACATAGGGCCATATACCAAGATTAGATAAGTGCTCTGGATAGATGCATGATTCAGAGACCTTTCATTTGGCAAGAAGTTTGAATTTAAGTAACTCTGTCTCTGTTTCATAAAAACAAATACAAGAAAATTCCTACCTGTTTTATATTATCAGCCAGAAAAACAAAATATACACAGCAGAATCCCAACTGAGTGATAATCAGGAAAAAACTTATAAGATGCCTAGGAAGGAGAGAGAAAAAAACACATATGCTTTTGAAAGCTATAGTGTACATTTGGATTTTTCAATATAAATTTCATCCCCAAATTCTCCACTAAAGCCCCCACCACTCCAGCCTCCATGATAATGCCATTTTAAGCTTCTTTAGGTATCATTAGTAATGAAAACATTTCAACAAGGAAAGGCCAGTCAAAAGTACACTCTTTTTTTTTTTTTTGCAAGGCAAATGGAGTTAAGTGGCTTGCCCAAGACCACACAGGTAATTATTAAGTGTCTGAGACTGGATCTGAACCCAGGTACTCCTGACTCCAAGGCCAGTGCTTTATCCACTATGCCACCTAGCTGCCCCGCAAAAGTACACTCTTAAGAAGGTTGATAACAATACATTTTCATCTTTAAGTGAGAGTCCTCTACTTTTTGTACCCAACCCTTCCCTAAACAAATGATCAGCAAGGGCAGTATTGATGTGCTCAGTATGGTATCTGTCAGATGGCAACAGCCATGCCCTGCCAAGCATCAACTGTTAGCAGCACTAGCTATCAATCCAAGGAAGGAAAGGTAAAGATGTGGGACAGGAAAGCAGTGTCTCAAACCCAAGAAGTCAATTAATCACCATGTCTTTCCTGAAAACAGGCCAAGTCCAACCTAATCAACTTTAAGGGAGACCCTAATGTTGGACTGATTTCCAAGTTTTCTGATGGGGATTGAGTCATCAGGAATACCATGGAATTCTGGAGGCAAGATTATCATACCATAGGAAGCCCTATCACTACAGTATTTGGTATTCTTGCTTTAACTGGTTTTCTGAATCTTCTATAACTTAGGACAGCAAAGAACAGAGACCTTACTAGTGGGACCTACAAGTTTGTGGTCAACTAGGAGAGGTTAGATTGTTGAATGGAGCAGCCAGATGTGTGAAGAGTGATGGCAGCCACTGAGACCAGGTCTCAGGGTGTGCTAATTAGGTTCTAAACCAATAGTTTGCTCTTAAAATTTCCCTAGGCTCTACTCTTAAGGAATGACACCTAAGAAAGACAATAGGTTTACTGGGTTTCTATTGCCAAATAATTCATCACTTAGCGGCTAACCTATTATTAATATGCTACTTTGTTACCTATACTGTGTCTGCTACCTGAGGAAGAACCCAGCATCATCCCTTAGGATATCAGTAACCCTTTATGTGCTCAGTCATGCCCTAAATCCACATTGTCTGTAGGACCTGCCACAAGTGGCACATCATTGGCAATGTGAACCTTTGAGAACATAGGCTGACTTTCTACCACACTGAGGCACTCGAGTATGATCCTCATGATTTGTGTCAGAAGAAATGGCTAGAGAATCTCTGTCCCTAGCTAATTCTGCAGGGACCCTGCATTAGGAGAGTTCAGGAACTCTATGTCCCCATTGTGGCTTGAGGCCAGCGGAAACACTCTCAGGATTCTGAGATTCCACTTCTCTATGCTTGACCCTAGAGTGAGAATATGGTACCAGGAACTGTCTTCCTTAATTCAGAGTTCTGGGAGTATATATCAGGGAGGATCCTGGTTTTGACAGGGCAACAATCCTTTGGCTAATGATTTGTTAAGAGATATTTCATTACTGACATCATAGGGAGATGAATTTGAGCAAGACTACAGGGCAGGGTGGGGAAAAGAGCCAAATTTAAGAATTACCAGTAGCTTGGGTTTGAATCCCTCTCTAGATAGATAAATGTGACCAAGCTACCTAACCTTTCTGAGTCTCCCATCTGTATCACCAACCTCCACATTATATTGGAAGATAAAAGAGAGATACACGAAAAATGCATGGTCATAAATGGCTTAGAACCTGATTTTAAGAGTATGGCTCAATGGATAGAGTTAATGGCTCTGAAGTCAGAATTACCTGTATTTTAATCAAGCCTCAGACACTTAATAGCTATATGATTCTAGGCAAATTGCTTGACATCTGATTGCCTCATTTTCTTTACCTACAAAATAAAAATACCTTCCATAGTACTTCCCAGGGTTGTTGTGGAGATCAATCAGATAATATTTGCAAAGCACTCTTCTAAATATAAATCACATATGTAAATGCTAGCAATTATTATTTTTTTATCATAGTTATTCCTCCACTGGAGTTCTAAATTACAACCTCACAAAAATAGAATAACAAATTATTTATTGACTCTAATAATACTTTTATACTTCCAAAAGATAGAAGAATCAGGGGCGGCTAGGTGGCGTAGTGGATAGAGCACTGGCCCTGGAGTCAGGAGTACCTGGGTTCAAATCTGATCTCAGACACTTAATAATTACCTAGCTGTGTGGCCTTGGACAAGCCACTTAACCCTGTTTGCCTTGCAACCCCCCCCCCAAAAAAGATAGAAGAATCAAAGGGGGAGGAAGACTCTCTTTTATCTGATTCTCACTAACAGTAAAGAACCGGTTGTTGGAGTAAAAAGAAAGTTTGGAAACTTAAAAAGGGGGAAGTCACTTCTATCTTAGTTTGTGACAGAAGAAAGAAAAATCTATAGTTTCACATGCACCCCAGAATTTGAAAGAACAGATTTCAAAGGGTTCAAAGGAAGGATTGTATGTCATTGGCTAAAATCTTAAAGGATAAATAAGCCAAAGAGGGAATGGAAGTTCTTAAGAATGAAATTCTGAGGACACAAAGAGAAACAGTTCCAATGAAGGAGAAGGCAAGCTTTATAAAATGATCACTATGGGATGCAGGAGAAACTCTCTAACCAACTTTAATTTTAAAGACATATTAAGAAGATGGAAGCAAAAGCAAGTGATCAGTCAGCAAGAATTTATTAAGCACTTACTCAATGTCAAATACAAATACAGGATACAAATACAAAGAATAAAATAATTACTACTTAAGGGGCTTATATTCTAACAAGTAACAGGATGAAGATAAAAACAAAACCTAGTCTTATAAAAACTGTAATGAGTGCTAATATTCAGAATGAGCTGATACTGGTGAAGAAGACATATACAACAAAAACTAAAAGAAAATTGCTTTTTATTTTATTAGATCACTGCTCAGTATGGATACATCTATGATAAAGAGTGATAGAGAGAAAGCAAAGCTACTCCTGAGAAGGAGAAAGATCTTTGAACTGAAAAGAATAAATGTGACTACACATAATTGACCCCAAAATAGGTGATACCCAAAAGAGCATATAGTTGATGAATTCAAGTCACCTGGTCCAAGTTAACTACATATTCTGATACTGAAAACAAGATAATAAATAAAAACTGGTGAATTTGATTATTGAGCTATTATTAGTCATCACTGAAAGGTTGCAGAGAAATAGAATGATATCATTGGCAACTGTTGTTTTGATTTTTCAAGAAAAAAAAGAAGAAAGAAGAAGTAGAAGAGGAAGATGAAGAATAAAAAAGAAAATGCAATCTCCATAAATTAGAGGTCAGTAAGACTGACTTAGCATTCTTGCAAAAATCTAGTGAATATCTTGAAAGGAAAGCATTATTTTTATATAGTGCATAATTTTATCCAAAACAAGTCATTCTAGTCAAGCTTTATTTCTTTTTTGACAGGAATAATACACTAGTAGAAAAGAGTAATGTTGTAAAAAGAGTTTTACCTAATTTTAAAATAAATTCTTTTATTCTTCTCATATGGCAAAGATGGGAAGATGGAAATTAGGCCTTTAGATGGATTGTTTAATGGGAAGGGGCTATCATTAATAGTTCAATTTCAATTTAGAAAGAGGTCTCCAGTGGAGCATAGAAATTTGACCCTGTGTTGTTTGATATTATTAGTCAGTGACTTGGATAAAGGCATAGATGCTTACTAGATTTTCAGATGAACCAAAGTTGGTAGGGAGAGCAAATACATTGGTGACAGTCAGGATTTTTAAAAATTTGAATAGGTTAGCATCTGGGTTGGATCAAATAGGATTAAATTTCAGTTTTCTACTTGGTTGAAAAATAAATCAATCTCACAAAAGAAAACTGTACATGCAGCTCATCTCATAAAGAACTGGGAGGAGGGTGTTAGTTTAGTCAGCTGTAAACTCAAGAGCAGTCAAGCATGATATGGCAAGAAAGGAACTTTATGTGATCTAAGGTGACAATGAAAGACAAAGTTTCTAGGAATAAAGAAGAAACATTCCTCTATACTCTCCCCTTATCAGATTACATCTGGACTACTGCATTCAGTTCTGGCACCAGAGTATAATATAGACCAAAATTTCTTAATTCAGTCTGTATGAATTTTTTGAAAAACAATTTTGATAATTTTAACTGATCTCCTATTTTGTCCTATATATTTTATTTTGTGCACTTAAAAGTATTGTTCTGAGAAGGGATTTGTAGAATTCATCAGATTGTCAAAGGGGTCTAGGACACAAAAAAAGGTTAAGAAGGTCCAATCTAGACTTTTAGTTCCCTGGGGATGGAGCAGAAAGATTACTGAAATTTTCTTTTTAGTAAAATAGCAAGCATATATATAGTATTTGTAGGTCCACAAGGCTATTTACATGTTATCTCACTTAGTCTTCACAATAGCCCTGCATAATAAGTGCTATTATTATTTGTATTTGACAGATACAAAAAAAACAAGTGACAGGAGTAAAGTGATACTAGGAAGTATCTGAGGCAGGATTCAAACTCAGGTCTTCCTGATTCCAAATATAATGTTCAATTTACTATGCCACCTCTATGTATACATTTAAATATAGCAGAGTGTGTGGGAGAAAAATTGGAATTTCTAAAATTTGAATGAAGATTAGTAAAGACACTTGTCTCTATAAATTAATTCTCTTTCAGAAAGGATACGGGCAAGCTAGGGATAAAATGACAAACTACTCCAATATTTTTGCCAAGAAAACCCTAAATGAGGTTATGAAAGGAATAAATTGATAAGTTGGAAAAAATGAGCTGGAAGGTAACCAGAATGACCTTGGGATCATGCTATGTGGATCTTGAAGGAATTGAAGATTTAGCCTTACAAAGAGAAGTCATAGTCAAAAAGATACTCCCTACCCTTAAATTTTTGAAGGGAAGATGTGGAAGATGTATTAGATGTCTTTTCCTTGCTCCCAAAGGGCAGTACTTGGAATCATCAAAAGAAATTTCAGAGGGATAAATATTGGTATGTTGTAAAAGAAAAAGTCTCCTGATAATTAGAGTGATCGAAAACAGAATAAACTGCTGGGGATAAACAGTCTGGCAAGAAATGTCTCTAAAAATCTTTATTCAAAGTTCCCGTATTATGCACTGTTTGAGTAGGTACCCAAAAAGCAAATGTCAAAAGTTCTTTCCATGGAGCTGAAAGTCTTTAGAGAGCAGCTAGGTGGCACATCTAGTAGAGGACTGGGCCTGGATTCAGAAAACAATCTGAATTCAAATCTGGTCTCAGACACTGACTATGTGACCCTAAGAAAGTCACTAAAAAAATACTATTTGTCTCAGTTTCCAATCTGTAAAATGGAGATATTAACTCTCAGAGCTGTTGTGAAGATTAAATGAAATAATAATTATAAAATACTTAGCACAATACCTAGTATTTAGTAAGCACTATATACATGTTAGCTATCATTGTTGTTATTGTTAGAGAACAAGGGCAGACAGAGCCTGGGAAAATTTGGTTTCCTAAGGAACCATATGTAATTGGCATAAAAAATTTTCATAAATTAAGTGTCCACTATTTATAAAATTCAAAGTTGGATGTCAAGAATTTTATGGTTTAAAGTCATGGTCTCTTCCCTCAAGGAGCTTACAGTCTAGGAGACAGAAAACTCCAGTGCAATTCTTTGTGTTACCAATATTTTCTCTTTTCAGGTCAAGAGGCTTCCCAAAGAACTTAATGGAACACCAAGATATTTGATCCCCTTCCCGGTAAGAGAACTGTGCCTATTGTTACCTTCCCCATATGGCATGCTTCTGGAGCCAAGAGCTAGGGCTGACCTTTAGCCCATACATTACTGCATCACCATAGTCCAAAAAGGGCTTCTGTAACCTGGGGGAAAAGGATAATACAAAATATTAGTTGTCACCCAACATTTCCTTGTTTTTTATAACAAGCCTGAGGTAGATAGTAGACATACAATTGGTCATAGATTACAGATTATCTCTGAGTCTCAGTTTCTTGAAGTAACTTAGTCCTGGGTCACAGAATCAAAACCATTAGCAGTCAAAATACATTATCCGTGAACAGTCAAACCCCTATGATGTAAGTGTTATTGAATTAGGGGATTTTGAAATAATATGTGATTATAAAGGCAGTTAGATGGTCAGGCTGCTAGGTGGTACAGTGGACAGAGGATCAGGCTTTGAGACAGGAAAACCTGAGCTCAAATGTGAAGTCAAATATTTATTAGCTGGGGGACCCTGGGCAAGTCATCTAACCATGCTTGCCTCATGTTTTTCATCTGTAAAATGAACTGGAGAAGGAAATGGCAAACTACTCCAGCATCTTTGCCAAGAAAACCCCAAATGGAGTCAGAAAGAATTGAATTTGACTGAAATGATTGAACAGTATAAATACTTATTATGAATTGGGGGGGGGGGTTAAGAAAAATAAAAATCTGTAGCTATACACTTTAAGATATCATCAATTGCAGGCCATATTTAGGTTGACCCAAACTCAATTTGGGGAAATAGTATGACCTAGATTCATATCATTAAGGATGATGACAGTCTAAAATTTAAACTCTAATTTTCTGAGCCCAAATTCAGTTCTCTTTCCACTTTATTATCTGCCTCTGAAAAATGGAGTCAACAATACTTTCATTCTCTATTTGTGGTAAGGAAAGGCCTTTGAAAACTAATGTACTAATGGAAATCAGGAATGAGAGAACAGAAAAAACCTTTTCTATAATTAACTAAGCAATTGAACAGATATGTATTAAACACTTATTATGTGTATCTTTGTTATCTAGGAAGCATAAAAAAAAAAAAGAGTCCCTATCTTCAAGGGTTTACTATCCTATGAGGCAGGCAGGGCACGATATATTCTCTAGTAAGTATCATGCAGAGCAAAATCTCATAAAGGCAAAGTCAAAATCCAGTCAAAATATTTTAGGAAAATTAGAGAACATAATTACTTTCAGTTAATTATAGTCAGCTCTAGATAGTGGATAGAGCCCTACACCTAGAGTCAGGAAGACCTGAATTCAAATACTCCTCTCAGTTACTTATATTGGTAAATTTGGAGAGTGAAGTTTCATTTGAGTGATGAAGTTGCAAGGATTTTGGGTGGAAAGAGAGGAAGTGGAGGTAGTAGAAACAGAGGAAGAGGAGTGAGGATAACCTTTTTTTCTTGGAGTTTGGCAGAGAAAGGGAGAAACTTCAAAGACATTGATGAATCATAGTAGCAGAGAGATCTTCTGGAGTTGGCAAAAGGGAGCCAGGATAATTCCAATTCTCCTGGAGTACTGTGTTGAAGAGTGTGAGAGAAAAAACAGCTGATATTGAAGAGGATAGCTACTGATACAGCATTCTCTGGAGAACTCTAGGTCTCAATGAAGAATAATGGATGGATGGAACATGAGAAAAAGACATCTAAGATGAAGCTGTTTGTTCATTATAATATGTGAATTCCAGAGGACACAGCGGAAAGGGTGGGCAGGATTATTTTGGGATGTGGGTAGAGTTTGGAGATAGTTCACTTCTAGTAGGGCTGATAATTGAGGAATATGCTTCATGGCAGCATACTAGCCATAGGAATGAATGACAGATGAATAATAATGCTCACTATAATTGAGACATTATTGTCAAGAAAAAGTGAGTTGTGTAGGGCACTATTCTCCCTACCTTTGGGACCTCTGGGCAGGATCCTTATGGATCAAATCTCATGTGGTTCTACTAGAGGAATCATATACTATAGTAGCTGAAAGACTCCTTGTATATTCTATTTATTCCAACCCCTCACTGTAGAAATAAGAAATAGGCCCAAAGAAGACAAGCAATTTACTTAAAGTCACACAGTCAATTAGTGGTAATTTTGGGATTAGAGCTCAGTCTTTTGGTCCCTGAGTCAGGACTCTTTTTAATTACTAAATTCTAGACTGAACAGATCACTAGTCTGGCACATTCTTAATACCAATAGCTGGCATTTATAAAGCGTTTTTAAAGTTTGAAAAAATACCAAATCTCATGAGATAGGCATTATCCTCATTTTTCAGATAAAAATAATAGAGACCCAATTATTTAGGGTCAGAGGCAGAATTTAAACTTGGGTCTTCTTAGGTCAAGCTCAATAAGAAAGAGTAGAATTTTTTTTACAGAAGATAGAAGTGAGGTAAAGGCAGTTTAGAGAGGGTAGGATAGTTGGTGACTAGATAGGGATCTATTGCGGGTTTTGCAAAATTTTTCAAGTAGGAGTGACTCAACAACTTTTATTCTTTTGAAAAACAGATAGTAATTAGATAGTTTCATTTAAACTCTGAAAAAAATCATCCATTTGTTACATTAAGACCAGATAAACAAATGAAACATGGCCACATCAATATACACAGGGAACATAAATCTAAGTACAGAACCTTTTATTCAAGAGTAGTGAGGGAAGTAAATGTATCTTACCTGTGGCACAAGTGGTGAGAACACTTCACCAAGAGGCCCATGCAGTGCACAGCCACGATGCCCAGCAGTAGCAAACTAAGAGAACCCATCTTTAGAGAAGGGTTTGTGGTGAAAGGGGAAAGAAAAGAAGACATAGCTATGAAAAGCATAAGAGCTAGCAACGGCTGAGCAAAGACAACATTGTTAAAGTTTATCCTTAGGAAACAACCATCAGAATGTTCAAAAAAAAGTGATATATTTATCATATTAGTGGTGTAGTAAAGACTAACTATTCCTGGAAAAGACACAGATCTAGCTCAAATTCTTCTAACTTCCTGTGATCTTCCCTGATCACAGCCTTAACTCCATCTGATTTTTTAAAAAAAAATGGGGCAGGGGAGGAGAAAGTAGACTAGATAATCATGATTTCTTCAGTTCTGACAGTATGATTCTAAATGTATCACTTCAGGATATAACTTCAGAATTCAGCCATATATATACATTGTGATTTTTTTAAAAATCAGTTTAATAAAGATTTAGTGTTCTGTCTACCTTCTAAGGCACTCAGTGTCAGAAGGATCTTATCTTTTGGAAATTCAATTAAAGAATAAGCCTTCCTATTTCATTATCATAAATGAATGAATGAACGAACAAACAAATGAAAGTGATATCACCCCACCAACTCTTTCCCAGAGTAACCTCTTACCAAGAGCCCTGCATTCTTTACAGCTAGAGGTAGTCCCAGGAGTCCTGTGCCAATATTCCCTTTCAATAGGTGAATCAAAGTTTGAAATAATCTGTAGAGAAGTAGACAAGAGAGGGTCAGTGTGGAGGGAGTGGTGCCCCATATTCACCTCCCTGGCTGCAGTTCCAGCACCTGGTAGGACAAAGCAACAGAACTGGTTTAGGTAGTAACTACTGGTGCAATCTATGAGCTCCATTATCCTCTACAATAATATCTGGAATTAATGCCAATTACTCCATTAACTACCAGAGCACAGGAATCCAAAGACCTGTGGAAGGAATGTCCTATTTGCATTTCATGTGGAGACACCATGAAGAGGGAGAATCATTCAGGATAAAGGTTCTGTGGGGATCACCTGACCATGGAACTGATCACAGGTGAATATCCTAGAAAATCAATTCCTTGGGAGGTTGAAGAGGACAGAAACATGCACCTGAGTGACTGCAGTCTGACTACTAGACCTGTTGTGTTGACCAAAGGCAAAACAAACATCCCAGGACTGCAAATATTCTGGAAGAGCAAGACATCTTTCCCTGCCCCTTCTGCACCCATAAGCAAATTCATCTTTCTAATGCAAAACCCATATTATTCTCTTGTTCAAATTTTTCAATGGCATAGCAATGACTAAGGATAAAGTCCAGTTTCCTTAGTTTGATATTCTAGGCCAATATAGTACTAAGCAACCTCTTCATTCTTTGTGTCATACCCCCACCCCCGCCTTCATGTCTCTCTCTCTCTTCTCTCTCTCTCTCTCTCTCTCTCTCTCTCACACACACACACACACACACACACTCACACAAATACACTTTAAACTCCAGCTAAAATAAAGAACTCAGTTTCCTCCAGAAGCATCATATGCTTTGCCTTCTCTATTCCCAGGATTCTTCATCCTTGGTATGTTCTCCCTATCTTATGTCTCTGTTTGCCCCATCAAGGTGCACTTCAAAAGCTGTCTAGTCTATGAAGCCTTCTCTGATTATTTTTTCTACTTCACCTGAATGCAACTGGAAGTTATTTCTCCCTTCCTTGAGACCTCAAACCACTTAAGTGCATGACAGGAGCAGAATGTGCTATTCTTCATTGTGTGTGTGTGTGTGATCTCACCTGGTATAAGCTCCTTGAGTAAAAAAACTGTATAAATGAATTAACCCATACTGAATGTAAGGAAGGGTGAAAAAGAGAACAAGAGAACAGCAAACAAAAGATTACTGGAGTAAGAAGACTTGCATGCTGGTTCTGTCACTTAACTGGCAGTGTACCTTAGGCAAATCATTTCATTTTTATGAGCCTTAGCTTTCTCTTTTGTAAAGAGAAAGATTTGTATTACTTGCCTCATGGGTTTAAATGAGAAAAGGCCTATGATGCTCTTTGCAAACCTTAAAAACAGTATCCACTATTACCAAAAACAATAACAAAAGAAATTTCTTTTTTTTAATTTCTTTTATTAAGTTTTTTCAAGGCAAATGGGGTTAAGTGGCTTGCCCAAGGCCACACAGCTAGGTAATTATTAAGTGTCTGAGGTCAGATTTGAACTCAGGTACTCCTGACTCCAGGGCCAGTGCTCTATCCATTTCACCACCTAGCCGCCCCAACAAAAGAAATTTCTAATAATTTTAAAACAATTGTGAAAAAAAAAGCAACAATATCTCTATAAAGTGGGAGAAACAGGGTTCCTGAGTCCAAATGGTGCAGAGTTCCAGAATCCTAGGATTGGCAGTGATCTCAGGAGGTCATACAGTAAATTTCCAATTTCTGAGAACAAGACTAACAGAAATAACTCCCTATGGGGAAGGAGGCAGGAGGACCCAGTATTTATAAATAACTAAGAAAAGGGCCTACAGCCTCCTTTCTTAAGTCAGTCCAGAGTGGGTAATTGAGAAATACCAGCGATAGTTCAACTTAATAGCTGCTTCTGGCCTTAAGGTTCCCCACAATTCTCTACAGTGAAAAGTCAAAACCCAACCTCCTACCCAAGAGTGATCCTAGTGCTTTTGAGTGGGTAGGAGTTTCTTTTGTTTCACTTCAATTCATGTATAATAGGTTGAAATGACAAAATAACAGGAGCCCTGAGACTATACTAGAGGACAAGAGAACTCAACTGGTTCTTAAAGCAAGCAATATCAAGGTTGAAATGGACCTTAAAGGTCAAACCTCAAAGGTGAGAAAACTGAATGGTCTCCCAGGTAGTAAGAAGGAGTATAGCAATTGAATTTTCAATATTCTTTCCTCTATGATCCATTAAGCTGTCCTCCAAAGAGACAAGAACTGAATTGTGGAAAGTTACAGTTTTGTTCCCCCACATATACTTGGTCGCAGAGATGGTAGAAAATTGGTGGTATTCCTGGAAAATCTATAATATGCACTAAGGACTAAAACAAAATTCCCACAAGTGTACCCTTACCCTGTGTTAGTGGAAAGATAAATATCCAGCATGTCCCTCCTCCTTTGCCTCCTTACACTTGGACAAAATTAAACAGAAGTGGACTTTAGTTCATGTGTAAAAATAGTGTTTTTGAAGACATGGTAGAGAACTGTGATCATGGACTAAGAAAACATTTGTTTTGTCAGTAATAATTCCCTTTATCCTAGCAACCCAGACCCTCTCTTTATACATCTAAAACCTCTACTGTCTGATGAGCAATTATTCAGCTTGCTAAGTGTTAAGGAGAGCAATGAACACAGATCACAACCAAGCAGATGCTCTTTTTTTATTTCCATAAGCAAAAATATCACCCTATATAAGCCCTGCATTACCAAATGCTGGAGACAGGTTTCTTTTGCAACTAAGAAAGGGTAAATGGTTTACTTTTGAAATGTTTACTTAGCTTGGGAGCTCAAAATGAGCTAATATGTTTCTCTTGGGAATACTTAATCTTAAACACTCATTCCACCCCTCTCCAGAAACAATTAGAAAAAACCCTGGACTAGCAATCGGGAAACCCAAGGTTTAATCCTGGATGGATCACACACTTTCTGTGTGTCCTGAGGTAAATTTCTTTCTCCTCCCCAGTTCTGTTAATTGAAGAGGACTCCAATAGGTGATCTCTGTGGGGCATAGCAGTGCTCCCAATCTGTGATTTAGGTCATCTCTGCTTTAAGCACACTTGCAGCCAAGTGTCACTTTTGCATCACTTTGGAAATACTTCTCCAGGACAGGGAACTAAATTATAACTCAAGTTGGAGTTTGGGGAGTGTGCCCTCTGTCCCTGAATTCTCCACAACCCTAGGGGTTTTCCTTACAGGTAACCTACATAAAACAGATGTTGAAGACACAAACTTCTGTCCATTGGGCATCAATTCAAACAGATTAGTTGCAAAGAAACCCACATTGGACAATCCCTGGATAAGAAACAAAAACCATTACCCCAAGGAAAACCTTATCCTTCTGTTTATAATAGATCCAAGACAGTGTCTGAAAGAAAATCCAGAATGTTGTGCCCCAAATGCTTCTGAGGGGAAGCCTGCTCACTGACATTTGGTGGCGTTTCTACAATTTTTAACTGATGGGAAGGAAATTGGTAAGTCCAGTCTCACTGTCGTCATCTGCAAAAAGGAAATCATAATACTATTTATTCTCCCTTCCTCCTGGGATTATTAAGGTATTAGCATAAATACCACAAATTCCAAGGTTCTCCCAATGCTCTGATCCTAAATTTAGATATCATTTTTCTCTAGTTCAGGAATTTAACCTGGGGTACATGAACTCATTTTAAAAGTCAAGCCAACAAGCATCTATTAAACATCTACTAAACATTGGGGATACAAACAAAGGGAAATAACAAAAGTGGTCCCATTCTTGAGGAAGCACAATGTGTAAAGAATTACAAATAAGATATATGCAGTGTAAATTAGAGACCCTTTGACAGAGGAAGCAATAAAATGAAGGACAAGTTTCTTATAGCATAGGGAATTTTAAGACTTGAAGGAAGTCAGGAAAACTTTCCCCAATTAGGTTCTCCCAGGATGCCAAAAGTGTCTATACCACAAAAAAAAGGTCAAAGACCCCTGGCTGGCCTAGATGCATTCTTAGAGCAGTCCCAGGTTCTGCTCTGCATTCAGCCTTCTTTATAGATACAGCACAGTCAAGTAGAACTGAGTCTATAAAGTAGACCAACCTTCAGTGGCAAGAAGTTCTTATTTTAACTTTACAATGAACTTAATCTTCCCACATTTCAGTTTCTCCATTTGTCAGATGTCTCATCTCTCATCACAATCTACAAAGAACCAGAGGACAATCAAAGAATATTACAAACACAAGATAGAAGTAATCAGACCAAAAATGAAAATGACAGAATAAGTCACTCACGTTATTCCCTTGACCTTCTGGTTAGAATTTGGGTCAGAGCCATTGCTCCCACCCTCAGGGGTGCTCCCATCCCTTGAGTCGTTGTTACATTTGTTCTGGAGCTTCCAGGAGTTGTCTGGTAAGTTGACTGGACTAGAACTGAAGGTCTTAATCTTGAGCTCCAGGTCCCCATTTGGATTTTTATTTGGAGTAGCCATGGCTGTAGTCTCCAAAAGTGACTCAAAGTATTGTTAAAGTATGGGAAAGGTGCCCAATATAGAGGCAAACAGGTGCTTAGTACTAATGGACAATCACTGCTCAACTGACTGTGCCCTCACAGGCTGTCTTCAGAAGCTTAAATAAGGCTCCGCCCAACTCTCTTGGGCTAACACCTACTCTCCTTCCCTGAAGGGACCCAATGGAAGTGCCTTTTGGTTTCAAACTCTCCTAGAGCGCCAAAGAAGAGAAACCTGAAGTCTCTAATCAAACTAAAGTCCCTCAGCCCCCATGGCCAGCTTCTCTCTCTTATCCACATCCCACAGTGAATGATCTCCTGAAACAATCAACAGCTATTTATTAATTACCTATTATGTCCTGTATATTTTATTGATTGCCTACTATGAGTTATACACATTTATTGATTGCTAACTATATACTGTGCACTTTTCTAGGGGATACAAATAGAGTAAACATTTTTATATAGGCATATACAAAGTAATTGGGAGAGGTTGACCTAGACACTTCCTAGCTGTATAACCATAGGCAAATCACTTCACTCAGTTTGCCTCAATTTCCTCATCTGGAAAAATAAGTTAGAGAAGGGAATGGCAAATCACTCTGGTATCTCTGCCATGAAAACTCCAAAAGGGGTCATGGAGCAGGGAGACAACTGAAATGACTCAACAACAGCAAAAAAACTATAGCAGGTTCAGGAAAGATTTCATGCAGAAGTTGGTTCTTGAAAGAAGAGATTCCAAGAACATCGAGGTTTTTTTTCAAGAGACCTTTCCTGACTCCCTCAGTTATTAGTGTACCCACTCCTAGCAATCATTTTGTGTCTATTTCACAAGCATCCCATGCTGATATATCTCTGGACATGTCCTTCCTACCTACCAGGAGAAGTAAGGTTCATAAAATCAGAAACTTCTTCCTTTTTTATCTTTAGCTTCTCTCTTGTGCCCAACTAGTTAGGTACTTTAAAAATGCTAATTGGTTGATTGAATAGTACCCCCAAGGCCTGGGTGTGATCCCAGAACCACTAAACAATCTTTAAAGAGATATTTTAGCTTTGTACCTACGGGAAATCAGATTAGGACATTGGAGAGCTGCAGGATATGAGAATTTAAAGTAGATCTTGATGGGAAAAGTGAAGAGATTCTTCAGCATCTTAATGTAAACCCTGTTATCTTTTCCACTCATCCCATATTATATACAAATCTCTTTCTTCCAGGTAATTCTTAGATCCTTGCCTTATTTGTATTGTCTTTGCCCCCCAAAACTCAAAAGTCTTTATGCCAGTGATGAGGAAGGATAGTCATTCAAGCTTCTTATTTCTGTACCATCAAAAAAACATAAGTGAATCTAATGCTGGAAAGGAATATCATATTTAGAACCAACAGAGTTCTTCGAAGAAAACTTAGTTCAACCCTTCATTTTATAAATGAGGAAATGAGACCAAGAAAAATTAAGTGACTAGGTTAAATTTACACATATAGTAAGTAGCGGATTTGGGTCTGTAACCTTAGTGTTCTGACTCCAAATTCAATATTGTTTCTGTTCTACTACACTGCCTCCAAATAAAAATGGAATGTCAGAACTATAATAGAACAGCGAGATGGTGTCCAATAGCCTCATTTTACAAATGGAGAGACTGAGTCCCAGAAAAATATTGTGGTAGAGTGAAAAGGAATGCCCAATTTGAAATCAGAGGAATTGGATTCAATCTCTTGTACTTATTTTCTTGGGCAAATCGCTTAACCTTTCTAGATGTTAAGTGTAAAATGAAGGAGTTGGAATGATACTAAGATCTTTTTTTAGCTCTACAGCCTGTGGCCCTTTAAAATGATTTATTCAAGATCATGTAGCTCCTTAATGGCAAAAACTGGGATTAGAAACTCAGTTGTTAAATTCTCAGTCTGTCTACAAGAGGAATTAAGGGAGTGTGGGTAGGGTAAAAAAGAGGCATTCATGGAGTTGGAGACATTGCTTGTTAGGTCTAACAATAATAACCTATCATGCAAATTCCCCTTAGCAAATATCTACATGTCCTCAAAGCAGTTTAGGGGAGCAGTTATTACCTGGTGTCTATCCCAGTAGTGGTGAGGAAACAGGACCAGCCTCACAGAGGAAGGGTCCTTCAGAGATACCAGGTTACAGTGGAAGAAATATTAAATTGGGAATCAGAAAGCCAGGTCAATTTTGACTTTGAAATGTGCTGTGTGGCATTCAGCAAATTATGCAGGTAAAGTATGAAAAGGGTGTTTTAGAAAGCTACATAAACAGGAGCATTTAATCTTAAAGAATAGATAGATTTTGTTTTAGTAGTGAGGAGAAAGCAAATGAAACACATGTAGGCCTCTGGTCAAACCAAGATAAAATTGTTTCTCAAATACATTCCTGGATTCACCACACCCAGAGATTTACTACTGGCATTTTCAACACTAATTGCTATCCTCTGGAATTCACCAAGTGAGTGTATGATTTTTTTTCAACAGTTTCAACATACTGACACACTTAAGAGTTCTATAGGACTGATTGGAAATCTTTTTATTTCCTGGGTTTCCTCCCTTCCTCGATAAAAAGCATAACAACATAAGGGCCATTGTTTAGGAAAATATAGGATAAGAAAGAGCTCATATTACTAGACCCACTGGACCCAGAACTACTAATTTCATTAGGATTCCTCAGTTATTCTTTGATTTCTCTTCTGGCTCCACTCTTGGTTCTCTGGACTTCACCACCATGTCTCATTCATGTTCTCACCCTGGAAGACCTCTCTGATCTTGTAGTGCCCACCTCTGATTGAATTCCTCCATGAATTTCCACTGGATGATGGGCCTAGGCCAGCCATGTTCCCTCCACTCTTCAGAGTAGACTCTTCAGACTTTCCTTCCATGTTGTTCTTTTCTCTCCCTCTCTCCTCCTCTGCTTCTTAGCTGTCTTTTAATTGAAAGAAAAATTGAAAAATTGAAAGAAAAGCTACTTAAGGCAGGGACTAGCTTTCTTTTTGCTTATATTTGAATTTCCGATGCTTAGCACAGTGCCAGCACATAGTAGTAAATGCTTGTTGACTTACCTTGAATTGCTCCAGTCATCTTTCACTCACTCCTTAAACTCTTTGGAGTCCTGAGAACCCAATTGTTCCCAAGTCTGCCTGGATCTGTTTACCTCTTACTGAAGTCCAGTACCCAACCTGGGGCCTAGAATAGAGCTTCTACTTTAATTTCATTTACACCTTCTTTTCTGCCTCAGATTGTCCTACTTCTTCAGGTCCTCTCAGTTGTTTCCAGGAGTCTCAGGAGCTAGAGAGTCAAAGGATCTGGGCTCTAGAAACAAAAGCAGGGTTTCTTCAGCACTTGGCTCATCATTATGGCCTTGAAGTTGTTTGGTCTCTCTGGACCAAGCCAAAAGGACTTCTGACAACCAAACCTGGAAGCTGTTTCCTTTTTCTTGAAGCCAACTCATCTTGCTGCCTCAGTTGTCCACCCTTCAGGGAGATCTTTCAAAATAAAGCTCCAAATGCCAGATTAGGACTCATCAGTCCTTGTGCCCTGCTAGTATAGTCTCCAAGAACCCAAGTCCTCCTGCATGTCATAATATTAACAGCCCTTTTCTATTAAAACTGACCTTGAAAATAAGCAACTCAGTCAATTAAATCCTTGGAGGGCAGGGCCTTGTATAAATACATTATGAATGGTATAGTGAGCAAAGTTTGACTATTAAATCTGAACAATGGGACTGGGACAGGAAGGAGCTCTTGGACAGTCCTCTCTGTGAGACTGAGCTTATAGAATTGGATGGAAACCATATTACATAGTAAATTATCCCTACTCATCTGAGCAAAACCACCTACTGATACCAATAGATATCATCTGAAATGGATAGGTTTGACAATAGTGAATATTGAATCAAATGTCAAGACAAGATCCTTCCATCTACAGGGTTCTGATAACTCATTTCCAGGCTTGGATAGCTGTTATTGCTAATAATTGCCTACCTCTGCTGAAGATAAATTTATAGCCCTGAACATTCTTCCTTTAGGTCCCAGCTTTTCTTGGGTCCAGTAAAATAAGTCTAATCCCTTTCCCATATGAAAACCTTTCAGATATCAGAAGATATGGATCACACAACCTTAGAATCTTTTCTCTTTCAGTGCTCTCACCCAAATTTCCTGGTCAATCTTCTTTGAATGTATTTCAGAACATACCTGATGTGGTGTGTTGTTCAGTTGCATCTGATTCTTCATCACCTTATTTTGGAATTTTCTGGGAAACGACATGGAAGTCTCTTGACATTTACTTCTCCAGTTCATTTTAAAGATGAGGAAACTGAGGCAAACAGGGTTAAGTAACTTGCCCAGGATCACTCAGTGAGTGTCTGAGGCTGGCTTTGAGCTCAAGTATTCCTGACTCCATGCCTAGAGCTCTATCTACTCCTCCACCTAGTGGAAGTGATAAACTGTAGTGGAAATAACCATGGACTTGGAGTCAGGAGCCTGGATTTAAATAATGGTACTAGCAACTATTAGAATCAGCCTCAACATAGTGAATGAACATAGAAAGAAAGAATGGTCTCCCATGTACATTTGTTCACTAAGGGTAGCAACTGGAACTATCCTTAATGATTAAGGTTCTGAACTTGGAGTTAGGGATATTTGAGTTCAATTCCTATCTCCCCACTTACTAGCTGTGTAACTCTATGCAAGTCACTTAACTTCTTTGTGTTTCAGTTTCCTCACATGTAAAATAAGGTTGGTTGAGGTGACTAGGTGGCACAATGGCAAATGGATTTGGAATCAGTTCAACTCTGATCTCAGATACTTACAACCTGTATGACCCTAAATTTAACCCTGTTTGCCTCAGTTTCCTCATCTGTAAAATGAGCTGGGGAAGAAAATGGCAAAACCACTCCAGTATCTTGGCCAAGAAAACTCTAAATGGGGTCATGAAGACAGAACTGAAAATGACTGAAGAACAAAATTTTCTAAGCTATGAATAATAATTTGCTAACTGTGGAGCTACTGACCAGAAAGTCTGGTCAGTTCAATTACTCATGAGTTCTTGAAAATGTGATTTGCAGTATAATGTCAGCACACAAGTAAAAATATGGAGATATTTTATTTCTAAGTTACTTTCCAATACTTTGCAGATTTCAGGACAACTGGCTGAGACACAGGGACCTAAGAGGTAAATGAAGACCTCTAAAATATTTCTTAATTTTATCATAAATTAGATAACTAATTAAAATCATAGATCTTGGAACCACAAGGGTGTGGAATAATATTTTTGGTTCTAGTCCTACTTTTAGAAAAATAAAGCATTATTCCTATTTTGCAGATGAGACAGCTAAGATACATGAAATGTACATGAGGTCACATGGCCACTAGGGGGGAAGAGAGGTGGTTGAATTAAAATTTAGATTTCTTTAGCTCTAGCTCAGGATCTAGCTTCCTATTCAGATTCAGATTCCATATTCATAACTCCATATTCCATATTTATAATCCCATATTTTATTTCATATTCCATATTCAACTCTCTCAAATCTTTTCCATCCACTGTGGGGGGACACTGAGAAAAGGTCAGAAAGTCACAGAAGTCAAGGGGTTCTCTCCTGTGCTAATTTTTGAATTTTCAGATTCTTGAATTAGGGTTTCCCTACACTCTCCCCACCCTCAAACAAATGTTTTCCCTAATTTGATACTTTGTAAAATGTCTCCCTAAGTGTTACTATTCTCTTATGGGGAAATCCATAGTTAGAAATGGCAGAATGAAGGTGAGAACTCCTGCAACCTTTCCCCAAACCACTCCAAATACCTTTAAATAATGACTCTAATTAAACTCTAGAGTGGCAGAACTTTCAAAAAGACTGGGTGAAACAATTTGACTGCCCAAGACAATTTGGAAGATCCAGAGGAAAGGTCTGTTACACTGGAGTTAGAAAGGGCCTACAGCACAGCACAGCCCTGCTGGAGCAAACCAGCTCCAACTATGCAGGAACAGCCCACAGGGCACCTGCATCTCTGTGGGGAGCCTGGGTCCCACAGCAGGGATTGCCAACAACAAGGAAAATTCTGCACCAGAGTGAGAGCAGAACCCAGTCCAACTGAAGCCTCAGTGACAATCTGGCCCCAGAAACCAAGAGCAGACCTAGGGAGCCACCCAGCAGCTGCTTCCAGAGTGCTCAGTCCATGGACAGGGGAGATTGCAGAGGTCTCTTTACTATCTCTGAGGTAAGACTGTTGCTTTGCCCATACTCAGATCCAGGTCACAGTCTGGGGCCCCATTCTCAGGAAAAGGAGCTTCACTGCCATAGCAGAGCAAGGACTCTCCTCTACAGGGAGGAAGTGACTGCCTGTGGTCGTCATCATCTACAGACCAGAACACAGGCTAGGAGAACAGTCAGAGCCTCTCATAAGACCTTGGAGGAATTGAAGTCCCTGAATTTGTCCCTAAAACAGTTACACAAACCCTCAAAAGCTTGGGACAGAGCCTGGGAGCTCTGGAAGATCCTGGGAGCAGAGCCTCCACTTTAACAAAGAGTTAAAATCAAGTCATAGGTGGAGAAAATAAGCAAACAACAGAAAAAAAAATCTGACCATAGACAATTACTTTGGTCCTATGGAAGATCAAAATATATATTCAGAAGATAATAAAGTCAAAGCTTCTGTACTCAAAGCTCCCAAGAAAAATAGGAATTGGTCTCAGGCTATGGAAGAGCTCAAAAAAATTTGAAAATCCAGTAAAGGAGGTAGAGGAAAAAATTGGGAAGAGAAAAGAGAGTGATGTAGAAAAACATGAAAATCAAGTCAGCAGCTTGGTGAAGGAGTTATAAAAAATACTGAAGAAAATAACATCCTAAAAACTAGTTTGGGTCAAATGGAAAAAGCAGTCCCAAAGGCCAATGAGGAGAAGAATGCCTTAAAAGGCAGAATTGGCCAGATGGAAAAAGAGATACAAAATCTCTCTAGAGAAAATAATTCCTTCGAATGTAGAAGGGAGCTAAGGGAAGCTGATAAATTTGTGAGAAATCAAGAAACAATAAAACAAAACCGAAAGGATGAAAAACTAGAAGAAAATGTGAAATATCTCTTTGGAAAAAGTTACCTGGAAAACAGATCCAGAAGAGATAATTTAAAAATTATTAGTCTACCTGAAAGTCATGGCCAGGAAAAGAGCCTAGACTTTATTTTTCTTTTTCTTTTTTAAATATTTTATTTGTTTACCAATTATATACAATAGTAGTTTCTACCTATTATTTTTGTAAGGTTTTGAATTTTACATTATTTCCCCCACCCTCCCTTCCCTCCCCTTACCCTCCCAAAGAAGGCAGTCTGATAATCTTTACATTGTTTCCATGCTATATATTAATCTAAAGTAAATGTGTTGAGAGAAAAAAAAAACATATCCTTGAAGAAAAAATAAAATCTTAGAGATAGCAAAATTATGTAGTATATAAGACAACTTTTTTTTAAAATTGAAGGTAGTATTTGGTCTATGTTTTTACTCCACAAATGGTATTCTCTGTTGCGAATACCCTAAAATTGCACTAATGGAATGAACAAGTCCATCAAGGCTGATCATCACCCCCATATTTCTGTTAACATGTACAATGTTCTTCTGGTTCTGCTCATCTCACTCAGCATCAGTTCATGCAAGTCTTTCCAGGCTTCTCTGAATTCCCATCCCTCCTTGCTTCTAATAGAACAATAGTGTTCCATGACATACATATAACCACAGTTTGTTAAATCATTCCCCAATTGATGGACATTCACTCAATTTCCAATTCTTTTCTACCACAAATAGAGCTGTTATGAATACTTTTGTACAAGTGATGTTTTTACTCTTTTTTTTCATGATCTCTTCAGGGTATAGACCCAGTAGTGGTATTGTTGGATCAAAGGGTATGCACATTTTTATTGCCCTTTAGGCATAATTCCAAATTGCTCTCCAGAAAGGTTGGATGAGTTCACAGCTCCATCAACAATGCATTAGTGTCCCCCATTTCCCACATCCCTTCCAATTGCTCATTGTCCTTTCTGGTCATATTGGCCAACTGAGAGGTATGAGGTGGTACCTCAGAGATGCTTTAATTTGCATTTCTCTAATCAGTAATGATTTGGAGCAATTTTTCATGTGACTGTGGATTGCTTTGCTTTCCTCATCTGTAAATTGCCTTTGCATATCCTTTGACCATTTTAGATTTCATTTTTCAAGAAGTAATCCTGGAAAACTGTCCTGATATCTGAGAAGCAGTGGGTAAAATGAAATTGAGGGACTCCACCAATCACCTCCTGAAAGAGATCCCAAAATGAAAATTCCCAGGAATATTATAGCCAAATTTCAGAGCTCTCAAGTTAAGGAGAAAATATTACAAGCAGCCAGAAAGAAATAATTCAAATATCATGGAGTTACAGTCAGGATTACACAAGATTTAGCAGCTTCTACATTAAGAGTTCTTAGGGCTTGGATTACACCCAAGAATCAACTACCCAGCAAAACTAAACATGCTCTTTCAGGGGAAAAGATGGACATTCAATGAAATAGGAGACTTCCAAACTTTCCTGATAAAATGACCAGAGGTGAACAGAAAGTTTGATCTTCAAGTACAGGACTCAGGTAAAGCATAGAGACGGTGGACAGGAAGGGCAAATGATGAAGGTTTTAATGATGTTTAACTGCATGTATTCCTTCATGGGAAGATGATACTGATAGCTCATATGAACCTTCTCATTTATTAGAGCAGTTAGAATGAGCAGATATAGACCAGCACAGAAGGGAGTTGAATTTAAAGGTATAATATATTAAAAAGATGGAGTTAATGGGCGAGAAAGGAATGTACTGGGAGATAGGGAAAGGAGAGGTAGAATAAGGTAAGTTATTTTATATAAAAGAGGCAAAAAAAGCTTTTGCAATGGGGTGGAAGTGGGGGGGGGAGTTGAGGGGGACTGAGTGAGCCTTTACTCTCATTGGAAGTGGCTCAGAGAGGAAGTAACATAAACACTCAATTGGGTATAGAAATCTATAACACCTTAGATGAAAATAGGAAAGGAAAGGAAATGGGACAGAGGAGAGAAGGGGTGTTTAGGTGCTAGAAGAGAATGGAAATTGTGGGAGAGGGTACAACACCCTTTTGAGGAGGAAAGGGTGAAAGGTAAGAGAGAACAGAATAAATAAGGATGGGGAATAGGATGGAGGGAAATACAACTAACAATGGCAACTGTGGGAAAAAATATTGAAGAAATTTCTCTGAAGGACTTATGATAAAGAATGTTATCCACCTAGGTGGCATAGTGGATAGAGCAACAGCCCTGGAGTCAGGAGAACCTGAATTCAAATATTGCCTCAGACACTTAATAATTGCCCAGCTGTGTGACCTTGGGCAAATCACTTAACCTCATTGCCTTAAATAAAAAAAGTTTTTTAAAAAGAATATTAGAGATTGATATAACAAATAATCACTTATTGGATAGCTGATCAGGATAGATTACACTTAAAAGTCATTTAACTCTAAGGTTCTATGATTTTAGTAAAAAGATGACTAGATTGGAAGTCAGAAGACTGGATTCTAGTTTACCTGCTTGTATGTAGTCTTATAGTTTTCAACTTCTCAATTTACTCATCTGGAAAATGGGGATAATGATCTACCTCATGTTGTGAAAGTAAAATGAGATGATGTGAAAATGATTTCTTGACTATAAATTAATATAGAAATAAAAGGGTGATTAATAACTTCAAAAAAAAAGAATGCTATCTACTCCAAAGAAAGAACTGATGGTGTCTGAATACAGACTGAAGCACACTTCCCCCCCCACTTTATTTTTCTTGATGTTTCTCTTTCTTTGTAGGGGGAGTAGATTATGTTTATTTTTCCAACATGAATACTATAGTAATGTTTCATGGCTACATATTTTTATCTTTTTATTTTTATTTTTAATTTTTTTAGGTTTTTGCAAAGCAGTGAGTTTAAGTGGCCACATCTAGGTAATTATTAAGTGTCTGAGGCCCAATTTGAACTCAGGTACTCCTGACTCCAGGGCCGGTGCTCTATCCACTGTGCCATCTAGCTGCCCCTAGCTACATATTTTTAACTCACACCAAGTAAGTGACTTGTTAAATGGGGAGTGTGGGGTGGGAAGGAGAGAATTTGGAACTCAAGGTTTGGAAATAAATGTTGAGACTTGCTTTTGAATGTAGTTGGGGTCAAAAAAATATGAAAATAAAAAATAAATTAAAATAATAATAATAATAATAATAATAATAATAATAATAATAAAAAGAAACAAAGAAAGAAATGAGAACCCAGGCCTCACACAGTTTCTCTGGGATGTGAGGAATAGCTACAGGTTTTGAATCACAACTCTGTTATTTACTATTTATTTAACTTTAACCAAGTCACTTCCTCTATTAGGACCTCAGTTTTGGCATGTATAAAATGATGGCATTAAATAAAATGGCTTTGTAGATCCCTTTCAGTACTTATTCTTTTTTAACTTTGCTAATATTTTATTTAAAATTTTTGCACCTTTTTTATTTTAGAAAGATTTTATTTATTTTGAGTTTTACAATTTTTCCCCTAATCTTGCTTCTCTGCCCCCAAACCCCACAGAAGGCAGTCTGTTAGTCTTTACAGTGGTTCCATGGTATACATTGATCTAAGTTGAATGTGATGAGAGAGAAATCATATCCTTAAGGAAGAAACCATATAAAGTATAAGAGATAGCAAAATTACATAATAAGATATCAGGTTTTTTTTTAATTAAAGGTAATAGTCTTTGGTCTTCATTCAAACTCCACAGCTCTTTCTCTGGATACAGATGGTATTCTCCATTGCAGATAGTCCAAAATTGTCCCTGATTGTTACATTGATGATGTGAGCAAGTCCATCAAGGTTGATCATCACCATGTTGTTGTTAGGGTGTACAATGTTTTTCTGGTTCTGCTCATCTTGCTCAACATCAGTTCATGCAAATCCTTCCAGGCTTTCCTGAATTCCCATCCCTCCTTGCTTCTAATAGAACGATAGTGTTCCATGACATACATATACCACAGTTTGTTAAGTCATTCCCCAATTGAAGGACATTTATTCAATTTTTAATTCTTTGCCACCAAAACAGGGTCACTATGAATATTTTTGCACAAGTGATGTTTTTACCCTTTTTCATAATCTTTTCAGGGTGTAGACCCAGTAGTGATATTGCTGGGTCAAAGGGTATGCACATTTTTGTTGGCCTTTGGGCATAGTTCCAAATTTCTCTCCAGAAAGGTTGGATAAATTCACAACTCCACCAGAAATGTATTAGTGTCCCAGATTTCCCACATCCCTTCCAACATTGATCATTGTCCTTTCTGGTCATATTGATCAGTCTGAGACATGTGAGGTGGTACCTCAGAGATGCTTTAATTTGAATTTCTCTAATAAATAGTGATTTGGATCAAATTTTCATATCACTATGGATTGCTTTGCCTTCCTCATCTATAAATTGCCTTGGCATATCCCTTGACCATTTGTCAATTGGGGAATGACTTGTTTTTTTTTCATTTGACTCAGTTCTCTGTATATTTTAGAAATGAATCCTTTTGTCAGAAATACTATTTGTAAAAATTGTTTCCCAATATACTACATTTCCTTTGATTTTATTTACAGTGGTTTTGTCTGTGCAAAAGTTTTTAATTTAATGTAATCAGAATTATCTAGTTCATTTTTAATGAAGTTCTCCATCTCTTCCTTGGTTATAAACTCCTTCCTTTTCCATAGATCTGACAGGTAAACTATTCCTTGATCTCCTGGTTTGCTTATAATATTGGTTTTTATTTCTAAATCCTGTATCCATTTAAATCTTATCTTGGTATAGGGTGTGAGGTGTTGGTTTAATCTAAGTTTCTGCCATACTGACTTCCAATTTTCCCAAAAGTTTTTATCAAAGAGAGAATTTTTATCCCAAAAGATGGACTTTTTGGGTTTATCAAACCTCAGATTACTATAATCATTTCCTGCTGCTGCTCCTAGTCTATTCCACTGATCCACCACTCTAATTCTTAGCCAATATCAGACCGTTTTGATGGCTGATGCTTTATAATATAATTTTAGATGTGGTAGGGCTAAGCCACCTTCTTTTGCACTTTTTTTTCATCAAATCCCTGGAAATTATTGACTTTTTATTTCTCCAAATGAATTTAGTTACAATTTTTTTCTAATTCATTAAAGTAATTTTTTGGAATTTTGATTGGTAGAGCACTAAATAAGTAGTTAATTTAGGTAGAATTGTCATTTTTATTATATTAGCTCGGCCTATCCATGAGCAGTTGATATTTATTTATAAGCAGCTATTTAAATATGATTTTTATTTGTGTGAGAAGTGTTTTGTAATTGTTTTCAAAAAGTTGTTAAGTCTGCCTTGGCAGGTAGACTTCCAAATATTTTATATTGTCTGAACTTACTTTGAATGGAATTTCTCTTTCTAGCTCTTTCTTCTGTATCTTGCTAGTCATATATAGAAATGTTGAGGATTTATGAAAGTTTATTTTATATCCCGTGACTTTGCTAAGTTGCTAATTATTTCCAGGAGTTTTTTTAGATGATTTTTTTGGGATTCTCTATGTATATATCATGTCATCTGCAAAGAGTGAGAGGTTTTTTGGTTGTTGCTGTTGTTTTTTTAGGTTTTTGCAAGGCAAATGGGGTTAAGTGGCTTGCCCAAGGCCACACAGCTAGGTAATTATTAAGTGTCTGAGACTGGATTTGAACCCAGGTACTCCTGACTCCAAGGCTGGTGCTTTATCCACTGCGCTACCTAGCTGCCCCCAAGAGTAAGAGTTTTGTCTCTTCCTTCCCAATTCTAATTCCTTCAGTTTCTTTTTCTTCTCTAATTGCTGAGGCTAACATTTCTAATATGATATTGAATAGTAGTGGTGATAATGGGCATCCTTGTTTCACCCCTGATCCTATTGGGAATGCCTCTAGCCTCTCCCCATTGAATATAATGCTTGTTGATGGTTTTAGATAGATACTGCTTATTCTAAGGAACAGTCCATTTATTCCTACACTCTCTAGTGTTTTTAGTCGGAATGGGTGCTGTATTTTGTCAAAACTTTTTTTCAGCATCTATTAATATAATTATATAATTTCTGATAGGTTTGTTTTGATATAAGTAATTATACTAACAATTTTCCTAATATTGAACCAACCCTGCATTCCTGGGATGAATCCTACTTGGTCAAAATGTATTATCCTAGTGATAACTTCTTGCAATCATTTTTTGCATCTATATTCATCAGGGAGATAGGTCTATAATTTACTTTCTCTATTTTAACTCTTCCTGGTTTAGGTATCAGTACCATGTTAGTGTCATAGAAAGAGTTCGGCAGATTTCTGTCTCCACCTATTTTCCCAAAGAGTTTATATATTATTGGAACCAATTGTTCCTTAAATGTTTGATAGAATTCACTTGTGAATCCATCTGGCCCTGGAGATTTTTTCTTTGGGAGTTCAATAATGGCTTGCTGAATTTCTTTTTCTGAGATAGGGTTATTTAGGTATTTAATTTCCTCTTCATTTAACCTGGGCAACTTATATTTTTGTAAATATTCGTCCATTTCCCTTAGACTATCAAATTCAAAGCATATTTTAAAAACGTTTTCATTTTCTTTATTTTTTTTTGGTCTGGGTTTTCTTTCTCAACATGATTAATAAGGGAATTTTGCTTTTTTCACATGTAAAATAATATAACAAATTGTGTGTCAGGGAGAGGGGAGGGAGAAAATTTGTATTTCAAAATTTAAAAAACCCCACAAATGTTAAAAATTTCTTTTATATAAACTTGGAAAGAAATAAAGTGAAAAATAAGAGGAATGGGTAGAATTTAGAGGAAAAATAGATTTTATATAGATAAGATTTTTTTTTAAATTAGAAACATTGAAAAATTAAATAGGCTTCCTTTTGAGGTAGTGAATTTTCCCTAAGTGAAAGCATTCAAGCAAAAGTTAGATGACCACTCGTTATGAATATTGAAAAATGGAAATTTCTGCATAGATTAAGAGGTTGGACCAAATGATCCCTAAAAATCTATAATTTTAGGGCTGGTATTATGCCCGTCTTATAGATGAGGAAATAGAGTCAGAAGATTAAGTGACTTGTTTAAGGTCATACAGTCAGAAGAACAAGAACTTGGCTCTTCCTAGTCAATCCAGAATTCATTTCACTATCCTCAGATAACACAAGATCAGCTCCTTACAATCTCTACCCAGGGCCAATCCCAGTTAATAAGTTCTCTGTAGGTGGAGAAACAGGTTCACCAAATTAATACATCACCCCCACAGTAACAGGAAATATTTTCAACTCATCTATTATTCTCCTAGCCTCCCTCATCTCCAGCCCTTAACTGAGGAAGTTGTTTGTCCAAATCTATGTTGAAAGTGAGAATTGCTTAAGTCTTTCTTTTCATATTCCTCTCATCACCAGATTTTTTCTGCTGCAAAGTTTGATTGCAGTCAAATAGAGTCTTACAAATCATTAGCTGAAAGAAAAATTTCTAGGGTAATTCTCATTCCAAAAAGGAGTAGAATTTTGTTTTCTTGAAAAACACCCACTTCTTTTTTCTTTCTTTTTTTATTAAAGATTTTATTTATTTTGAGTTTTACAATTTCCCCCATCTTACTTCCCTCCCCCACCCCCCCACAGAAAGGAATTTGTCAGTCTTTACATTGTTTCCATGTTGTACATTGATCCAAATTGAGTGTGATGAGAGAGAAATCATATCCTTAAGGAAGAAACATAAAGTATAAGACATAACAAGATCAGACAATAAAATATCATGTTTTTTTCCTAAATTAAAGGAAGTAGTCTTTGAACTTTGTTCAAACTTCTTGGTTCTTTATCTGGATACAGATGGTATTCTCTATTGCAGACAGCCCAAAAATTGTCCCTGATTGTTGCACTGATGGAATGAGCAAGTCCATCAAGGTTGATCATTGCCCCCATGTTGCTGTTAGGGTGTACAGTGTTTTTCCCGTTCTGCTCATCTCACTCAGCATCAGTTCATGCAAATCCCTCCAGGCTTCCCTGAATTCCCATCCCTCCTGATTTCTAATAGAACAATAGTGTTCTATGACATAGATATACCACAGTTTGCTAAGCCATTCCTCAATTGAAGGACATTTACTTGATTTCCAATTCTTTGCCACCACAAACAGGGCTGCTATGAATATTTTTGTACAAGTGATGTTTTTACCCTCTTTTCATCATCTCTTCAGGGTATAGATCCAGTAGTGGTATTGCTGGATCAAAAGGTATGCACATTTTTGTTGCCCTTTGGGTGTAGTTCCAAATTTCTCTCCAGAAAGGTTGGATGAGTTCACAGCTCTACCAGCAATGTAATAGTGTCCCAGATTTCTCAGAACTCTTCCAACAATAATCGTTTATCCTTTCTGGTCATATTGGCCAGTCTGAGAGGTGTGAGGTGGTACCTCAGAGAAGCTTTAATTTGCATTCTCTAATAAGTAATGATTTAGAGCATTTTTTCATATGACTATGGATTACTTTGATCTCCTCATCTGTAAATTGCCTTTGTATATCTTTTGACCATTTGTCAACTGGGGAATGGATTTTTTTTTAAAAAAATATGATTCAGTTCTCTGTATATTTTAGAAATGAGTCCTTTGTCAGAAACATTAGTTGTAAAGAGTGTTTTCCAGTTTACAGCATTTCTTTTGATCTTGGTTACAGTGAAAACCAACCACCCACTTCTAATGTTCCCACTATGTTTTAGCCAAAGAACAAGAATATAATGTTAGAAATCCAACTTTGAAAATTACATAAATGCTTGATGCTTAATAAATACTTAATAAAGTCAAAGTGCTAAATAATCATTATGACAAGGACAAGGTCAAATTCCTGTTGGAGATTTTCATTGCCAATTGGCCAACTCATTCATTCATTCAACAATTGCTTAGTAGCTGAGAGGGTTGAATAACACATAGTCCATGCCCTCCAAGAATTTACTATCTAGTCGAAGAGATATGAAATAAATGTAAATGCAATACATAGTAGAATATAAGAGTTAAAAAATTTGGAACTATGCCTAAAGAGCAAGCTCTGAATACCCTTTGATCTAGCAATACCTCTTCTTGGTCTTTATCCTAATATGCATTAAAATATTCAAAGTAGCTCTTTTGGTAATAGCAAAGAAATGGAAATTGAAGGGATGCCAATCAGTTGGGAAATAGTTGAACAAATTTAGGCATATGAATGTGAGGGAGTATTATCATTTGGTAAGAAACCATGAGTGGACAGACTTCAGAAAAGCACAGAAAAATTTGCATGAATTGATGCTGAGTGAAGTGATTAGAACTAGAACATTATATATTTTAACAGCAACATTGTGTGATGATCAACTATGATGGACTTGAGTCCTCTCAGCAGTTCAGTAATCAGTACATATTGCTACAAATATCTTTGTATTCATATACTGAGAACTGTTAAGGAAAATGCCATCTTTATCCAGATAAAAACCTATGGAGTCTGAATGTAAACCAAAGTATACTATTTTCACTTTTTAAAATTTGTTTTATGTTTTTCCCCCTTGTGTTTTTTCCCTTTAGTTCTAATTTTTCTTTCACAATATGACTAATATGGAAATGTGTTAAAAATGATTGCAGGTATACACCTATAACAGATTACTTAAAAAATGATTGTTGAAAAATATCTTTGCATATACTTGGAAAAAATAATATACAATAACATTCAAGAAAAAATCAGAGTTTAAGAGCTGAGATAGTGAGCTCAATAAGGGCAAGGACTGTCTTCACCTCTTTTTTGTATCCCCAGAATTTGTGCAGTACCTGGCACATATGATTGCTGTTGAGTTGTTTCAGTCATGTCTGACTCTTTGAAACTCCATTTGGATTATTCTTGGCAAAAATACTGAAGTAGTTTGCCATTTCCTTCTGCAATGCCTTTTAGAAATGAAGATCTGACTTAAGTCAATTAAATAAGGAACAGAATTAAGTGATTTGTCCCTGGTCATAGAACTAGAAAGTATTTAGGGCCAGGGTCAAATTAAGGAAGATGAGTCTTCCTGGTTTCAGACCTGGTATTCTAACCACTATACCACCAAGCTACCCACCTGGTAATAATAGGCATTTAAGAAATGTTTATTGACTGACTATTAAAAGGGTTATAAAGTGTCCCAAGATCAAGTGAAGAAGAGATTATTTCAAGTTGGAAGTATTCAGAGAATGTGATCTACTTGTTCAAGTATCAAAGCAAGTCAAGAAGGAAAAATTGCTTATCAAATTTACAGATGATAAAAAGGTGGGAGTAATAGTATCATGTATTAAAGAGACAGGATCAAAGCTGATCTTAATGGTCTAGAAATGGATCATATCTAATAAAGTGAAATTGAATAGAAGTATATATAAAGTCTTAAACTTGCATTCAAGTAATAAAATGGACATGTACAAAGTACCTAGATAGCAATTTTTGTGAAAAATGTGTGGGGATTTTAATGTATTTTAAACTTATCAGAAATCAGCAATGTGGCCTGTCCCACCCAGATTGTATTAAGAGAGGCTAGGAGGTTCTAGGGAAGGAAATAATAGTCTCATTGTCCTCTGACCTGTTCAGATCATAACTAGAAGACTGTGTTCAGTTTCAGGTGTCACTGACATTGACAAATGTGAGCACATCTGGAGGAAGGCAACCACAATAGTGAGGAAACTAGAGACCATGACATGTGAAGATTAACTGAACAAAACTGGAATGTTTAGTCTTCAAAAAGAAGATCCAGGTGAGACAAAATAACTGTCTTCAAGAATCCAATCATATAGAAGAGGGATGGAATAGTTGCAAAGATGAAGAAGTTATAAGTTGGTCCAATTGATTTGGGACATAATTTGGAACTATTTTTAAAAAGTGACCTAACAATATCTCTTCTAGGTATATACCCCCAAGAATATCTAAGACATAAAGGAGTCATATACAAAGATATTTATAGTAATATGTAAGAACAAAAAATAAAAACAAAACTGAAAACCAATAGGGTCCCTTCAGATGGGGATTAGCTAAATAAACTGGGGTATAAGAATATAATGGACTATAGTTATTAAGGAAAAATGAATACAAAAAAATCAGAAAAACTGGGGAAAGTTATATGAATTGTTACATTGTGAAATGAGCAAACCAAAAGAGTAATTAATGTATGCAATAGTCATAATAATGTAAAGGAAAAATACAGTGAAAGATGTTAGCCCTTTGATTAATGCAATGTGTTTCTATTAAGTTCTGATTGGATAAGACATCCAATCCAAGCTGTCCAAAAAGGTGTTAGTGAGCTCAGGAGAGAGGTCAGGACTGGTTATATAGAGCTGGGAATCATCTACGTAGAAATGACAATTGAGCCCATGGGGAGCTATTGAGATCTCTAAATGAAAAAACAGAAGTTAAGGGTACCCAGGTCAGACCCTTGATGGACATTCATGGTTACTGGAATGACCTGGATGAAGATCCAGCAAGAGAGATTTAGAAGGAATAGCCAGATAGGTAGGAGGAGTAAGGGTGATGATCAAATTAAACTCAAATTTGATGGTGTAGGTGAGACCATTGTCTGTCCATCTATGGTGATTGGTACCTAAGAATAGTATTACCTTTCTTGAATTTTGAAATACATTTTGAAATTGACCCCAGGGGCGGCTAGGTGGCCCAGTGGATAAAGCGCTGGCCCTAAAGTCAGGAGTACTTGGGTTCAAATCTGATCTCAGATACTTAATAATTACCTAGCTGTGTGCCCTTGGGCAAGCCACTTAACCCCATTTGCCTTGCAAAAACCTAAATAAATAAATAAAAAGAAATTGACCCCAGGAAGGAATTTTTTTCCATCTTTAAGGAGAGCAGTTCAAGAAAGAACTCTCTTTGAAATGTTACTGTATTTTAACATATTATGATCTTTTCCTCATTCAAGATAACTATAAATGTTATTTAAAATTGTTCTGGGGTAATTTGGATATATCTCTTTCCAAGTTAGAAAGGGTTTAGATATAGAAGAATGTTAAGTAAAAGTTGTTTCAGGTAGACTTGAGCCTAATCACAGAGTACAGCACTAGTTTTATTTTTCTTCAGCAGGTGAAATATTGCTATGCAATATGGAAGAAAAAAGAGTTTTTATTAATGGGAAATCATGGAGCAATGGTTAGAAATAACAAAGAGAAAGATTTAGGTTCCAGGTAAGGAAAATCTTCCTGGTAACTGGATATGTTCAAAGATGAACTGGACTTCCTAGAAAAGTAGTATGCTTCTGATCACTAGAGATCTTCATGCAGAGACCAAATGACCACTTATCAAGGATGCTATTGAGAGCATTCCTTGCTCAGATTTTCCTGTGAGCTTCCTTCTTCTTTGTTTTTGTTTTTGCAAGACAATGGGATTAAGTGACTTGCAGAAGGTCACACAGCTAGGTAATTTTAAGTGTCTGAGACTAGATTTGAACTCAGGTCCTCCTGACTCCAGGACCAGTGCTCTATCTACTGCACCGTGGAGCTGCCTCTGTGAGCTTCCTTCCAGTTTTATGATTCTATGATCTAACTTTCAATTCCACAAGTTAGTAGACAGTTCCATATTCCTTTAAGAAACCACTTCATTGAAGGAAAGTAGAGGGAGAAGGTAACTGAGATTAGGCAGCTATGTGGTCAAATAGAGAGATTATAGACTCAGAAACAGAAAGACATGAGTTCAATTCCCTTACTGACCAAGTGACCCAGGGAAGGTCATCTAACTTTTTTCAACCTCATTTTTTTTCATTTTTATATTGGGGGTGATGGATATACCTACTTCACAAGATTGTTGTGAGATCTCAATGAGTTAAAATATGTAAAACCCTTTGCAAAACTTAAAGTGCCATATAATGCTATTATTATTTAGCTACTGTATCTGGCCAAGTAAGAGTATGAGGAAATCAGATTTCTTTCATGTAGATCTGAACTGGAATAAAGGGAGATCATGAAGACACATATCCTGGGAATTAGACTAAGTGTTCCTCATGGACAATATCATTATAAATCCATTTGTGAAGAGAAAGGAGAGGTGGGTGTTCAATTAGAAACAGATAATAATAGTTTCCATTTAATTTTTTCATAACACTTTAAAACTATCATCTCATCATAATCTCCCAAAAAACTCTTGGAGGTAAGTGTTACGCATGCTTTGACAGATGAGGAAATCAAGGTAGATATGGGTCCAATAACTCAACCAGGGTCACACAGATAGTATCTGCATTTGAATTCATCTTCTTAACTCTAGGTTCAACATTCTATCCCCCGGCTACCAGTTGCCTCATTTCACAAATTATATTGTAAGATTATACACAGACGCGGTTAATTAAGAGTTGGAGAAAAGGGGAGAAATGTTCAACTGGACCATCCCAGACAATGCTTGATAAGTCCCCCTGACAAACCTAGTGAAACCCAGGACACTGATTAAAGTTGTCATTAGTGATGCTGTGATAGGGTTCATACCCTCTCCAGAAGAGGTAGAATGATCAGTGAGGACATTGCTGCTCATCAGGATTATTACCAGGTCTACCTGGGGATCGGGATGGCCAAAGCACCTGTGAAAGAAAAGACATTTGTCTTCATGACCAGTCTAGGAAGAACAGATCTCTCGGTCACACAGGTAATAATAATAATAATAATAATAATAATAATAATACAGTATTTGATCACTTTCTAATTTAACTACTTGCTACATATGACCAAAGTTGTCCTATTTCCCAAAGCTCCATGACTCTCAAAAAGCTTCAAAAGTTAAAGCTATTCTAGGGGGTGGGTAGGTGGCACAGTGGATAAAGCACCGGCCCTGGAGTCAGGAGTACCTGGGTTCAAAACCGGGCTCAGACCCTTAATAATTACCTAGCTGTGTGGCCTTGGGCAAGCCACTTAACCCCATTTGCCTTGCAAAACCCTAATAATAAATAAATAAATAAAAAGTTAAAGCTACTCTAAAGAAAAAGATGAGCTTTAGTCCTTTAGTCCTAGACTGCTTAATCTGTTCTGACAGAAGTTCAAATAGAACTGCAAAGTGATAGCATTTACCCAAGTAGTATATACGATGCTAGCTGGAAAGGCCTTCAGAACCTGGGGAGAATGGAGGAGGAAAGGAAGGGGAAGAAAGGAAAAAAGGGAAAAAAAGAAAATTACATGATAACTTTATTATATATCTAAAAGGAATAGCAAGTTATACATAACAGATTTGCAGTTTCATGTACAATCATCTATTTTTTCCATTCTATACTATAGAATTGCTTATTTTATTTTATTTCTTAAGATCAGAATAAAAATAAACAAACTTTTAAAAATATAACATCCAGCACAGCTAGGTGGTGCAGTGGATAGAGCACTGGCCCTGGAGTCAGGAGTACCTGAGTTCAAATTCGACCTCAGATACTTAATAGCTGTGTAACATCTGAGATGAAAAGAACCTTATAGGTCATCTAATGAAATCCTCTTATTTTACAGATGTTAAAAACTGAGGTGAATGGGATAAACTATCTCACATAAAAGAAAGAAAGAGTTTTTACACTGGAGGGAGTGAGTTCAATTCCCTTACTGACCAACTGACCCAGGGAAGGTCATCTAATTTTTTTCAACCTCATTTTTTTTTCATTTTTATATTGGGGGTGATGATATACCTACTTCACAAGATTGTTGTGAGATCTCAATGAGTTAAAATATGTAAAACCCTTTGCAAAACTTAAAGTGGGGGGGAGGGAGTGATGGGGGAAGTGGCAGGGAACTCTTCAATCTTACTCTCATAAGAAATGGCTCAAAGAGGGAATGGCATTCAATTGAGTACAGAAATCTATCTTACCCTACAAGAAAACAGGAGGGGTAGGGAAAAAGAGAAGGGAATGGAGGGTGCTGACAGAAGGGAGGGCAGATTTGGGGAGAGGGTAATCAGAAGCAAAACACTATTGAGGAGGAACAGGGTAAAAGGAGAGAGGAAGGGGGGGAATAGGGTAGAGGGAAATACAGTTAGCACTCAATTGTGAAAAAATTTTGTAGAAAGTTTCTCTTGTTAAAGGTCTCATTTCTCAAATATATAGAGAACAGAGTCAATTTTATGAAAATAAGAGTCATTCTTCAATTGTTAAATATTAAAAGATATGAAATCAGTTTTCAGATGAAATAAAGCTATCTAAAGCCATATTAAAAATGCCCTAAATCACTAATGATAGAAGACATACAAATTAAAACAGCTCTGAGGTACTAGCTCATGCTTATCAGATTGACTAATAGAACAGAAAAGGAAATTGACAAACATTGGGAGACATAAGAAAATTAAGACTCTAATGCATTGTTGGTGGAGTTGTGAACTGATGTAACCATTATGTAGAGCAATTTGGAAATATGTCCAAAGAGTTACAAAACTTCCCATGCATACCCTTTGACCTAGCAATATCACTATTAGGTCTGTATTACAAAAGATTAAAAAAAACAAAAAGGAAAAGGACTTAAATGCACAAAAATATTTATAGTAATTCTTTTCTGATGAAAAAGAATTGGACATTGAGAGGATGCCAATCAGTTGAGGAAAGGTTATACAAGTTGTGACATATTCCTGTGATGGAATACTATTGTAGTATGAGAAATAATGAGCAGGATGCTCTAAGAAAAACCTGGAAAAACTTACTGATGCAAAATTAAATAAGTAGGACCAGGATAACACTGTACATAGTAACTACAATATTGCAAGATGAACAACTGTGAATAATTTAGTTATTCTTGGCAGTGAAATGATCCAAAACATCTCTGAAGAACTTAGGTTGAAAAATGCTCTCCATCCCCAGCAAAAGAACTGATAGAGTCTGAATGTAGATCAAATAATACTTTTAAATTTTATTTTTCTTGTATTTTTTTGGTCTGTGATTTGTTTTACAATAATATTAAAAATGTTTTGTATGATTACACATGTATGACCTATATCAAGAGTTATGGGCAGGAGGGAGAGAATTTGGAACACAAAATTTCAATGTTAAAAATTGTTTTCACATGTGATCGGGGGAAAAGAAGATACTAAATAAATATTATTTAAAAACCTGATCCGGTTAAAAAAAAAAACCTGATCTGGGTAATGGAAAATGAGTTGCTCAAAATCACATAGCTACTAAAACCCATGTCTTCTGACTAAGCGAACTGTACTAGAAAATGTCTACAATGCCTAACTCCTGTGATGATCTTATGAAATAAGTCATATGATGACTTTTCTCTAACATAATACTTCATATATTATCCATCTTACTAGGGACTAAAATGGTAATTTAACAAGAAAAAAAGTACTACATTGTAGCCAAAGACCTTAATCATTTTATAAACTGATCTAAGGGTAAGAGGTTCAATGTTATCAGTCTCAGAATCAAATGATTTGGCTTTGGGTCCTAACTCTGTCTTCACATGATTGTTGTGAACAAAGGAAAATGAAAACTTCCAGAAAAGTGAATTATTTCCCTGTGGTGAGGCAGCATCATATAAAATTACCTATCGTTATTATGATGATTATGAGCAAAGTATAGCAGGTATATATATAGAGAGATGTTCTTAAAGTAGGTCTGTCTGGGTTCAACTCCCTCCCTAAGCAAATCAAACTTTTCAGTGGCCACTGTCTTAGACTATTCTTTACAGAGAAAGTGTTCAAATACATTGACTGAGGGGATTTTCTTACCTTGAGGTTTCCTCTACCAGTGAAATCACCAGTCAAGTCCCCAGTCTCTATCCAACCATCAACTTATACATCAAAAATCTAGTTATCGACTCTAGTTTTTAGATGAATTTGGTTCACTGTTTCTTAAAAACAACAAAAATAAAAACCCCGTGTTATAAAAAAACCCAAATTGTCAAAAATAACATTTATTAAAGTTGGTTAAGGTACAATTTCCAACAGGGCTCTGGGAAAATACTGAGGTCTGGTGCAACATGTGTAAGGAAAGGAAGGTTGATTAGAATGAGTCCATGAAGGGTTGAGAAGGCAAATTTCTTTAACTCTCTTTTTCTAAAGACTGGAACAGCTACTTGTGGCCACTTGCCTGTTATCACTCTGCTACTAGGGGAAGCTGCAGCTGGTGAATCAACTAGAAGTAGTATGTTTTGTTTACTGGGAATCCCTACTAAATCTGGCAGGTATCAAGGAGACACCAATTGGCATAAGGCAGGGCCAATCCACACAGAAAGAAACCAGAGCAGATCGAAGCTTCTGGGCTGATTAGCAGTGAAGTGGAGCCAATAAGTGGTTTCTGAATTTTCAGCTTGGGTAAGATAGGGAGACTTAGGCTAAAAGAAAATAAAAAAAGAGATTGGATAAGTTGCTAACTAGCCCATCAAAGGCTTTAAGCTTGATAAAAAAAATCTGAAAATGGTTTTAAAAAATCTCAAGACTTTAAAATTTCTGTTCTCTTTCTTGTACTAAAATAATTAGATGGAGTCCTAACTTTAGCTTTTTTGTTGTGAAATGCTGCTGGTGAAATATGCCCTGACCTCCTCTGCGAACTATTTCTGTAAAAGGGCTCAAGAGCTTTCTGGGACATTAAACAACCTGAGTAAAGAAAAAGGCTCCTCTGGCCCAAAACAAAGCTTTACTTGGATTGGGCTTCTGGGACAATCCAAAGGACCTGGATTTAGGGTAGAGTTTGGCCCTCTACCTTCATCATATACTTGACAAGAACAAGGTTCAGGAATGGGATGTAATTTGGCCAAGGTCAATAGAAAGTATGAGCAGAGACAGAATTTGAACATAGGTCCTCTGCTCCAAGGTCAATATTCCTTTTTTTTCTAATTAATGTATTAAATTAATATTCAATAAAGCATTATTAAATAAATGCCTGATTAGACAATATTATAAAATTATGTTGGTCTGGCAAGCTTTATGTGGGACTTAAAGTGTCATTGATCAGAATTTGAATTCTGTCTCAGCTGTTCACTAGCTATGTGAACCTGGCAAATCATTTAACTGTTCTGAGTCTCAGTTTCCTCCTCTAAAAAATGGATATAATAGCATATACCTCATATAGGTATGATGACATTCTTGCACATCATTTTTCTTCAACAGACTGACTGTGCTCCAGAGATACTTCTTTTTTTCGCCTTAGGGTTTGTTTTTTTTGCAGGGCATTGGGGTTAAGTAAGTGATTTGCCCAAGATCACACAGCTAGGTAATTAGTATCCTGGGATGGATTTGAACTCAGGACCTCCTGACTCCAGGGCTGGTGCTCTATTCATTGTGCCACCTAGCTGCCCCCAAGAGATACTTCTTCATCTTGATACTATCTTCTCTGAAAACTCCCATAATTGGAATCTTCCTAGATGGCAACTCTCATTTTCCAAAAAACGGTATTGTTTTCTCCACCTTATATCAAGGACACCTGTCAGAAGAACCTTACCCAGACCCTAGCCCTCCTTATAAAACACCTGACTCTCATCAACATCTCTCTCTCCCTCTCCCTCTCCCTCTCCCTCTCCCTCTCCCTCTCCCTCTCCCTCTCCCTCTCCCTCTCCCTCCCCCTCTCCCTCTCCCTCCCCCTCCCCCCCCCTCCCCCTCCCCCTCCCCACCCTCTCTCCCTCTCTCCCCCTCCCCCTCCCCCACCCTCTCTCCCTCTCTCCCTCTCTCCCTCTCTCCCTCTCTCCCTCTCTCCCTCTCTCCCTCTCTCCCTCTCTCCCTCTCCCTTGACAACTTGAGTGGATTGGGCAGAAGGGCACTTTTTGCTGGATCACTGATCATCATCCTGTTTTGGCCAGGTCTGATGATCAATCCACTGAAGGCCTGGACCTACATGTTCAGTTGTATCTTTGTCTTTTAGGTGGCAATGGTTCCAATGTATCCTTGTACTATCCTCTCATCCTAACCAAAATTAAGCACCTTCCTTTACATTATATAAAAAATACCACTCAAAAAAAGAGCAAACAACTTTTGCTTTATTAACATTATCAGTCTCATTTTTTTACCTTATATTCAATGGAGTTCAAATAGGAACAAACCTGGGTCACTACTATTGTTTCTTTATGTTTAGTATTAGATAGATCATTAATATTATTTATTAAGCTTTCTTTTTCACTTCCCTCCCTGACCCTTTCTCCACCCTGGTCACATGGGGGAGATTCTAAATTTGCAAGTACATTCAGAAAAGAAAAAGACCAGATGGAAGAGGAGAAACAAAGAACTTGAATAATCTCAAATGGAAAATCAGTAACTAATTTGCTGAGTTAACTAAATTATTTTCCTTTTTCTTCCCACTAGGGAAAGCCTCATTGGGTAGAAAACTCTATGTTTAAGATCTCCTCTTCTGCTGAAACTTTGACAAAGGAATTCAAGGTCTGAAAAGCACAGAGGAGCCACACTATCTAGTCTCAGATCTTCTACAAGCAATTTTGTACCCTTGAGCAAAATCCCTTGATCTTCCCTTATCTACAGAGTAAGCATAAGGGTAGCTTCTTCTCCCTCCCTCCCTCTTCTCTGGGGTTAGATTAGGAATTTATTAACAACCATAAAGGGCTCTAGGGCTTTAAGGAAAAGCCTCAAAAAGTACAAAGTATGTCTTTAGCCTGAAGATTGACCAGCCTTTCACTGTTTCTAAGACTTTAGTAACATCTACCCAATTCCCAGAGTAGGAGCTGGAGGGCAATGCAGGCATAGTTAGAGTGAAGGAAAATCACTAAAGAGCAATAAAATAATGTTTGTAGGTTAATGTTTACCTCTTGCTGGTCTCTCATCATGGCCTACCATTCCCTTAAGTCATTCAATTATTAAACATTTATTTAAGGGCTCTGGGCTAAGCAATGGGGGATATAAAGAAAGGCAAAACCATTTCCCTTCTCCAGGAGCTATCTTCATGGCCTAGCTACTACCATAAAGGAGAAGAGGCAATTTCTCAAGTGACTATTACCATTACTACAGTACTACTAGCCTGCTTTTGTATAGTTTTATAATTTACAAAGCATTTTTCCTCACAATACTCCTGTTGGGTTTACCAGTGCAAGGCTCTTCAACAAAAGAGCAGAAATGCTGAAATGATTTGTCCAAGATTGTATGATTAGTCTTCACAAACATGTTGTTGATCTAATTTATGAGAAAGACACTTGTTTACAAGATCAACCTTGGTTATCTATCTCAAAGCCAGTTTTCTCTAAGCTTATATTATCCAAATAGCGGTAACACCTCAGTATTGAAAGGATATTCAATTACATTGGCATGGGTACCTTAGGGATCTGTTGAGCTACTTTTGTAGCTACTGATTATTAAATTGTTAAATTTTCAGCATGAACCTCAGGAATCAGAAAACTACATGTTGGGGTTTGTTTGGTTGTTGTTTTTCTTTTAATGTCTAGACTTAAAAAGGTGGTACTAAAACTGTGATTAATAATTAAACATTAGATTAAATTTAAAAGATTATAAACTTAAAAAGTGTAACATTCAGGGTGGCTAGGTGGCACAGTGGATAAAGCACCCACCCTGGAGTCAGGAGTATCTGGGTTCAAATCCGGTCTCAGACACTTAATAATTACCTAGTGGCCTTGGGCAAGCCACTTAACCCCATTTGCCTTGCCAAAAAAAAAAAACCTAAAAAAAAGTGCATCATTCATTCTGGTTTTAGGGGGACTGGGAGTGGAGGATAGCTAATTAAACATTTATTAGCTTAGTTCAGCCATCTCCCCAGAATTGCTATGGCTAGAATTTTCATCAACCTGTAGATCATCTGATGAGAAGGCTTGTCCTCAAGAAACTTGATTGGTCTGTACTTAAAGTTTCTTAAGCTAAGTATTAGAAGTGATGTTCTGTTGGCCTAGTCTTCAGGAACCCAGAATTATTTCTATGCCCCAAAGAGGCATCACAATATTTGCTTTAACATTTCAAGGGTCTATGCTTTCCCCAAAATAGATCACAATCTATGTCTTAGTAGATCATCTCCATAGGTTACTGTGGCTGATGAAATCATCAGCTGGTTGTCAACAGGGCAGGTGTCCTGGTAAATGTTTGAAAATTGGCTTGGGGGGGCGGAGAAAATGTATAGTAGGGACAAAAATATTGATTTAAGTATTGCTGAGATTAGCATGAGCTAAGGGGAAAAAGAGTTGTCTCATAGGGAATCATACTTGTCTAAGAATGGGCTACTGCCCCAAAGGAAGAGGCTCTATCAGAGTATAAGCAGTAGGAAAGGGTATAAGGAAGTGAGAGGTTATTTGGGGGATGTTGCTTCTCCAGAGTGTGCTGTCCTCCAAAGGAAGGCAATAAATTTGCCTCTGTGGTCATCATCCCGAGCATTGTTTCTCTGACTCTCCTTTTAGTGTTTAAGGTGTGTAAGGAAGGTAGCAATTTGTATATAGCTTTAGGAAGAAAGACAAAGATAAGTTCTATCCCTCCCTTTCATAATTACCAAATAAGACTACAAAGCTTTTGCAAGGCAAGTGGGGTTAAGTGGCTTGCCCAAGGCCACACAGCTAGGTAATTATTAAGTGTCTGAAGTCTGATTTGAATTCTGACTCCAGGGCCAGTGCTCTATCCAATTCTACAGGAATTTAATGCTAGAAAACTCACTGTCTGAGGTAGAGAAATTTAAGTAAAAGAGGATGAAATTACCAAAGATCTTAGGAGTAAGAAAATTCAGTTAAAGACCTTGAGTACAAGCAGATAAACCAATAGGGAAACTGTTAAGAACTAGGGGAGTGGGGGCGGAGCTAAGATGGCGGTGTGAAGGCAGCATTCCCCGACAACTCCGACCCCCCAAAACCCCAAAAAACAAACAAATGAGGGCTCTAGCCAAAATTTAGAGGGGCAGGACCCACAGAAAGACTGAGTGATACATTTTCCCAGTCCAAGATAACTTAGAACCTCCACAGGAAAAGTGTGCTTCACCAGGACCTGGGGTGGGAAAAAAAGCCACTGCTCAGCCCAGCCCAGCTCAGCAAAGCCCAGTCCAGCCCAGAGATCACCAGCAACAGCTTGAAGGGGAGAGAAGAGAACTCAGCTGCACCTGGGTGAGTGTGGAGTGAGGAGCACTGCCACAGAACCTATAGCAAGAATGAGGAGAAAGCATCCTGCACCCCCAGAGAAGGTAAGGGAAGTCTGCAGAGATCTCTCTGCTCTCCCAGGGGCAGGACTCTGCTGTTTGCCCACACTCAGACTCAGGTTGCAGTTTGGGCTTCCTTACTAAGACTGCTGGATCTTGCCTTATAGTCCCAGGGCAGAGGGCAGTGCTGTACTCATCTACATATCAAAGCACGGGCTAGAGAGCTTAAGACCTTGGAAGAATAAAGTCCCAGTGGGGTGTCCACCCCCCCCAAAAAAAAAACCCAAAGCCTTGAAAGTGCTGTAAATTAGCCTTGGGCTGAGGAAATCAGTAAATAACAGAAAAAGAAGGATGTGACCATAGAAAATTACTTCAGTCCTATGGAAGATCAAAACACATACTCTGATGATGACAGCTTCTGTATCCAAAACCTCCAAGAGAAATAGAAAATGGGCTCAGACTATGGATGAGCTCAGAAAAGACTTTGAAAAGCAATTCAGGGAGGTGGAGGAAAAATTAGGAGGAGAAATGAGAGCAATGCGGAAAAATCATGAAAACCAAATCAAAAGCTTGGTGAAAGATATACAAAAAAATACTGAAGAAAATAATATGTTAAAAACCAGTTTAGATCTAATGTAAAAAGCAAAGCAAAAGGCAAATGCCTTAAAAATGCCTTAAAAATGCCTTAAAAAGCAGAATTGGCCAACTGGAAAAAGAGATAAAAAAGCTCTCTGAAGAAAGTAACTCCTTCAGGGCGGCTCAGTGGCGCAGTGGATAAAGCACCAGCTCTGGAGTCAGGAGTACCTGGGTTCAAATCCAGTCTCAGACACTTAATAATTACCTAGCTGTGTGGCCTTGGGCAAGCCACTTAACCCCATTTGCCTTGCAAAACAAAAAAAAAAACCTAAAAAAAAAAAGAGTAACTCCTTCAAATGCAAATGAAACTAAAGGAAGCTGGTGACTTTGCAAGAAATCAGGAAGAAATAAAACTCTTCCAAAAAAGCCAAAAATTAGAAGAAAATGTGAAATATCTCATTGGAAAAACAACTGACCTTGAAAACAGATCCAGAAGAAATAATCTGAAAATTATTGGACTATCTGAAAGCCATGACCAGGAAAAGAGCCTAAACTTCATTTTTCAAGAAATAATACAGCAAAATTGCCCTGAGATCCTAGAAGCTGAAGGTAAAATAGAAATTGAAAGAATTCACCAGTCACCCCCTGAAAGGGATCCCAAAAGAAAAACTTCCAGGAATATTATAGCCAAATTCCTAAACTCCCAAATCAATGAGAAAATTCTAAAAGCTACCAGAAACAGGCAATTCAAATACCGAAGCTCCATAGTCAGGATTACAGCAGCATCTACATTAAGGGCTCATAGGGATTGGAATATGATATTCCAGAAGGCAAAAGATCTTGGTTTACAACTGAGAATCAATTACCCAGAAAAACTGAACATCCTCTTTCAGGGGAAAAGATGGATTTTCAATGAAACAGGGGACTTTCAAACTTTCCTAATGAGACAACCAGAGCTGAACAGAAAGTTTGATCTCCAAGTACAGGACTCTCTGGTGAACCATAAAGGGAGTGGAAGAGAGGAGCTAGCTATAAGGAACTTGATGATGCTGAACTATTTGTATTCCTGCACAGGAAGAAGATATTGATAACTCATAAGAACTTTCTCATTTATAAGAGTGGTTAGAAGGAGCATAATATAGATAGGACATAGGAAGGAGCGGAATATAATGGTATGATGTGGTAAAGGGATGGAGTCAATGGGCAATGGGGGAAAGTACTGGAAGGAAGGAAAAGGAGATGAAGAATCTGAGAGATTTCACATGAGTCAAAAAAAAGCTTTTTCAATTGAGGGGAGGGGGGAAGGCGAGGGGGAATGAGTGAGCCTTCATTCTCGTTGGAAATGGCTCAGGGAGGAAATGGCATACACACTTAATAGGGTGAGGAAATCTGTCTTGCCCTGGAGAAGGATAGGAGGAAAGGGACAGGATGAGGGGGAATGGGGGGAGGGAAAGGGGGAATAGGTGACAGAAGAGAGGAAAGATCAAGGGAGAGGGTACTCAGATGCAACACACTTTTGGACAGGGCCAGGATGAAAGGAGAGAAAGAATAGAATAAATGAGAGTGGGGAGAAATAGAGTGGAGGTACAGCTAGTGATAGCAACTGTGGGGAAAATATAGAAGATATATATAGAAGTAACTTCTCTGGTGGACTTATGATAAAGAAAGGAACTCGCCCCAGAGACAGAACCATTGGAATCTGAACACAGACTGAAGTACAATTTTTTTTTCTCTCTCTATTCGTGAGGTTTCCCATCTTCTTGGGGGGGAGGGGGTCATGTTTACACTTATAACATTCAATTTACAACAATGTATGGCATGGAAACAATGTAGAGACTGTCAGACAACCTTGGGGGTAGAGGGAAGGGAGGAGGGGAGAAATTGTAGAATTCAGAGTCTTGAAAAAAATGATGGGTATAATTTACTATTGCATATAATTGGAAAACAAATAAAATGTTTAAAAAATATATTTAAAAAAAAGAACTAGGGGAGTAGGGTTTCCACATGATCTGAATCCAGATACCTATGACTAAATATTGCAAGACAAAGGGAAATAAATCAATACATAGTGAGACAGAGGACCCTATGGATTATTCAAGAGACCATCAAACCATGGTAAGATGTTTCTGAATGATTAAAAAGGGATATAAGAATCATGAAAATAGAATCAATAGCCTGCAGAGGAGAAATAATAGACAGAATAGAAAAATGAATCAATAGTGGCAACTCTCACCAAAGAAACAAAAGAAAAAATATTAGATTATAAATACAAATAAACAAAAGTTAAGGACAATCTGGAAGAAAAGAAACAAAAGGCAATATCATTAAAAACACATATATAATTGCCATATAAATAAAACATATTGATCTCAAAGACAAAAAACAGACAACTTAAACTTCTCCCAGAAGAACATAATTAGTCAAAAAAGCTGAACACTAAAATATGAAAAATAATATAAGAAAACTGCCCAGAACTTCTGAACATAGTAAGCAAAATGACAGATGAATAGACCCACAAAACACCTCCAGAAAAAATTTACTGTGTCGGAAAAGAGAAAAAACCTAGAAAGTAAAAGATACCTAGGGTCAACAATGATAAAGAGAACACAACAATAACAACAAAATATTACACCTATTGAGATATTTCTTTCCAAAAATAACAGGGAAATGCAGGAAAAAGGGGAATGTTACAGGAAGAACTGATAGTGAAGAAACAGATTTAAACCCATGTATTCAACCATGTAATATCTGTCCTACAGGTGAATACTTATTTTTCACAGGACTAAAGAAGAATGGCAGGGTACATGAAAAGAAAGAGGGGAGGAAGAGAATAAAAAGGAATAGATGATATACATGAATTAGTCAATAGTAAACAAATGAAGGAGAAGGAACTCTAGTAGCCTTTCAGGAAGAAAAGGGACCATAGGTGATTGGGTGAGTAGTTAAAGGAGGAATTAAAATGGGGAAAAGTGGCACAGTGAGTAGAGTGCTGGGATTGGAGTCAGAAAGACTTATCTTCCTGAGTTCAAATGTGAACTCAGAGAATTACTAGCTATGTGATCCTGGGGAAGTCATTAAACCCATTTGCCTCAGCTTGTTTATCTATAAAAATGAGCTAGAGAAGAAAATGGCAAAGTACTTTAGCATCTTTCCAAGACAACCCCAAATGGAATTAGGAAGAGTCAGACATTACTGAAATCATTAAACAACAACAAACAAAAAAATTTGGTGGTGGGAGCTGGATC